>NW_006408968.1:1199618-1204463 GCF_000296735.1 Chrysochloris asiatica
TTGATGATTACTGGTGATTGGAATTAAAAGGTTGAAAACAAAGAGGAAGGATCAGTAGTTGGAAAATATGGCCTTGGTGATAGAAATGGTGCTGGAAATCTCATTATAGAATTTTGAAGACATTAGCAAAGACCAAGGCTCCAGGAATCGATGGAATACAAATGAAAATATTTCAAGAAACTGATGCAGCACTAGAGGTGCTCTCTCATCTCTTCCAAGAAATTTGGAAGATAACTACCTGGCCAACTGATTGGAAGAGATCAATATCTATGCCCATTCCAAAGCGAGGTAAACCACTGAAATGAGGAAATCATAGTACAGTATCATTAATATCACATGCAAATGAAATTTTATTAAAGATAGTACAAAAACAACTGCCACAGTGCATTGACAAGGAAATGGCAGAGGTTCAAGCTGGATTTAGATGATGAAGTGGAATGATATAAGATGGATCTTGGCTGAAAGAAGAGAATACTAGAAAGATGTTTACCTGTGGTTTATTGACTATACAAAAACTTTCAATTGTGTGAATCTTGACAAGCTATGGACAACATTGCAGAAAATGAGCATTCTAGAACACTTAATTGTGCTCATGAGGAGCCTTACATCGACCAAGATGCAGTCATTCAAATAGAACAAAGTTTTTCAGACAATGATTTAAAATCAGGAAAGGTGTTTGCAGGGCTGTTTTCTTTAACCATATTTATTAAATCTGTATGCTGAGGAAATAATTTAAGAAGCTGGATTATATGAAGAAGAACATGGCAATGGATTGGAGGGAGGCTCATTAACAATCTGCGATATGCAGTTAATGCAACCTTTTTGCTGAAAGTGATGAGGACGTAAAATACTTACTGATTAAGATCAAAGACCACAAACTTCAGTATGGGTTGCACCTAATTGTAAAGAAAACAAAAATTCCTCACCACTGGAGAAATAAATAACATCATGATACATGGAGAAAAGTTTCAAGTGTGAAAGACTTCATTTTTCTTGGCTCCAACATCAACACTCATGGAAGCAGCAGTCAGGAAACCAAATGACATCTTGCATTAGGTAAATCGTCTCCACAAGTCCTCTTTAAAGTGCTCAGGAGCAAAGATGTCAGTCTGAGGACTAAAATGCACCTGGTCCAAGCCATGGTATTTTCGGTAACCTCATATATGTGAAAGTTGTACAATGAATAAAGAATACCATAGAAGAATTGATGCATTTGAGTTATGGTGTATAAGGAGAATATTAAAAGTACCATGGACTGCCAAAAGAACAACAACAACAACAACAAAACTCTTTTGGAAGAAATACAACCAGAATGTTCCTTAGAAGTTAAGATGGCCAGAAATTATCTCTCATACTTCAGCTATATTATCTACAGGCTAATGCTTGGTAAAGTGTAGGTACAGTGAAAAAGAGGGATACCCTTGATGAGATAGATTAGCATAGTAGCAGCAACAATGGATACAAGCATAGCAGTAATTGTGAGAACAGTGCAGGACCACGCTGTGTTTCTTTCTGGTGCACATAGTACTGCTATGAGTTGAAACCTACTTGATGGCACTTAACAACAGCCACAACATTATGAAGCAGAAATTGCAATGATTAAGTAAGAATACATAAACTCTGCCCTTATATTTGCTCATACAATTACCCTTAGTGGCTATCTTTTAACATACAGCTTCAAATTACTTTCTAGTGTCCTTTTTTTTTTCATTTGAAGACTCCTTTTAGAGTTCTTATAGGGCCAATGTAGTAAATAGGAATTATCTCAAATTTTATGTATCTGTGACTGTCTTAAATTCATCTTCATTCCTTTTATCCCCCATTCTTGTACAACAGTTTCAATGGATGTGATATCCTTCATTGGCAGGTATTTTCTTTCAGCACACGAAATATGTAATCCCATTGCCTTCCAGCCTTCAAGGTCTCTGAGGAGAAATCAGCACTTGATTTTATTGGGGAGAATTTGTATATTATTGTTTGTTTCTGTACAGGCTGATTCTTTCAATTCATAACGTGATTACTCATATTCATGGGATATAACATTAATAAAGGAAATGAATTGCACATCTATACACCAACTAAAATAGAAAGACAAAGAATAACAACAACAATGATAGTAGCAAGGAATAAGTCTAATAGAATATTTGAAAACTCTTACTGAATAACATTATAAAATTTTATTAAAACACTTTAACGAAAATGGAAATATCAGCAAAGATAAAATGTCTTTCAGATAAGAAGATGCAGTGCTATAAAATGTCATAATTCATCTATAGATTGGATAGAATTTTGTTCAAAATCTCAGAATTTTTTTCTTAGTTCTTGACACGTCAATTTGAAAATATATGTGACCAACTGAATGACCAAGAATTGCCAAAACACAACTGAAAAAGCTGAACAAGCTGAGACAACCAGTCTAGTATGTATCATACTAGAATTATTCCAGAGCTTTGATGGTTAAGCCAGTAAAATGTTTGGCACAGGAATAAACAGTGCTCAATGCTAAAGAACAAAGAGTTAGGAAACAAATCCAAGTCTGCACAGAAAGTTGATGTAGATGAAAGTGACATTGTGTATATTGTTGCTAGGTGCCATTGAGTAGGTTTTGACTCATAGTGACACTTTGCACAATAGAACAAGACACTGCTTGCACCATATCCTCACAATAGTTGTTATGCTTCAATTTATGGCTGTAGCCACTGTGCCAATCCATCTGATTGGGGCCTTCCTCTTTTCCACTTCACCATGCATGATGTTCTTCTCCAGGGAATGGTCTACCCTAATAATATGTCAGAAGTATGAGAGATGATGTCGTGCCATCCTGGCTTCTAAGGAGCATTCTGGCTGTACTTCTTCCAATACAGATAAGTTTGTGTTCTTCTGGCAGCCCATAGTACTTTCAATATTGTTTTCTAACACCATATAGCAAATGCTTTAATTCTTCTATGGACTTTCTTATTCATTGTTCAATTTTTAATTGTGTTTGAGGCAATTGAAAATACCATGGCTTGGATCAGGTGCTCTTTAGTCCTCAAGCTGATATTTTTGGTCCTGAACACCTTAAAGAGGTATTGTGCAGCAGATTGGCCCAGTGCAATATATTGCTTGATTTTTTGACTGCTGCTTCCATGAGTGTTGATGGTGGATTCCAAACAAAATGAAATCTTTGGGAACCTCATTTTTTCCCTCTGTTATCATTATTATATTTATTGGTTCATTTGTGAGGATTTTTGTTTTCTTTACATTGAGGTGCAATCTATACGTAGGTTGTGGTCTTCGATCTTAATCAGTAAGTGTTTTTATGTCATTTTTACTTCCAGCAAGCAAATTTGTATCATGTGCATATTACAGATTTGTAATGAGTCTTTCTCTAATCCTAACGTTACATTCTTCTTCATATAATCCAGCTTCTAAGATTATTTGCACAGCATACAGTTTGAATAAGTATGGTGAAAGAATATAACACTGGTATACAGTTTTCCTGATTTAAAACCATTTAGTATTCCCTTGTTCTCTTCCAACAACTGCCTTTTTGTCTATGAACAGGTTCCTCATGAGCCCAGTTAAGTGTTTGGGAACACCCATTGCTTGCAATGTTATCCACAGAATGTCATGATTCACACAGCTGGAAGCCTTTCATAGTCAATAAAGCACAAGTAAGCATCTTTCTGGAATTCTCTGCTTTGAGCCAAGATCAATTCGACATCTGTAATGATAGCCCTTGTTCTACATTCTCTTTTGAATCTGGCTTGAATTTCTGGCAGTTTTCTGTTGCTGTACTGCTGCAGTCATTTAAAAATTATCTTCAGCAAAATTTTACTTGCATGTGTATTAATGATATTATTCAATGATTTCTGCATTCCATTGGGTTACCTCTGGAATGGGTTAATTTCTCCCAGTCCATTGGTCAGGTAGACATTGTGTGTAATAGTGTGCAAAGGAATGTCCATTCAATAGATGGCAATGACACAGTGGTTATATATTTAGAAGATATGTCATGAAAATGAAATTTATTCTCTATCTTATTTTATATGTAAAAATAAATTTCAATAGTATAAAAATTATATAGAAATGAAATGTTTAAGTGTTTAGAAAAAAACTAGAAAAATATCATTTTCATTTTTTTGTTGTTATTGTTCTTTTTGATGATGAATGCTGTGCTATTCCTCCTGAATTTTTCATTCTCAACATAGTATATCGTATGATTTTCAGATTCAAATTGGCCCAAACTAGTGCATTTCTGCTCCATAATGCCTATGATATCAATATCCATGTGTTCCATCTAATTTTGACATCTTCCTGTTTTCCTAGATTTACATTTTGTGCATTGCATGTTCCAGGTTTTTAGTGGATGTTTTCAGCTGTCTTTCGTCATTTTGGGTTGTACCCCACCAGCAAGTGGAGTTCCTGAAAGTTTTACTATATTTGTGTCATTTGGGTCAACTCTACTTTGAGGAGGCAGCTCTTCTCCAGTCATATTTTGTATAACTTCCAAATTGAGAGGCTAATCTTCTGGCATATATGTGAAAACGTTATGCTATTCATAAGTCTTTTGGTGGCTATATATTACAAAATAATCCACCTCTTCTTCTTCATAGTTTGTTTTAATCTAGAAACTCAGATGAAAGCTGTCAACCATGGGTGACCCTGCTGGTGTTTAGAATACCAGTGACATAGCTTCTAGCATCACAAAAACATGAACCCACCACAGTAAGGCAAACTGACAAATGAGATCAGGGTCCCTCTGGTTTGTGTTATTTTTTGTTGTTGTTGTTGTCAGGTGCCATCGAGTCGGAACCGACTCATAGCGACCCCATGCACAGCAGAACGAAACAATGTCCGATC
>NW_006408968.1:1204563-1213184 GCF_000296735.1 Chrysochloris asiatica
ATAGAAATGAAATGTCTAAGCGTTTAGAAAAAAACTATAGAAAAATATCATTTTCATTTTTTGTTGTTGTTCTTTTTGATGATGAATGCTATGCTATTCCTCCTGATTTTTCCATTCTCAACATAGTATACCATATGATTGTCAGATTCAAATTGGCCCAAACCAGTGCATTTCTGCTCCGTAACGCCTATGGTATCTATATTCATATGTTCCATCTAATTTTGACATCTTCCTGTTTTCCTAGATTTACATTTTGTGCATTGCATGTTCCAGTTTTTAGTGGATGTTTTCAGCTGTCTCTCGTCATTTTGGGTTGTACCCCACCAGCAAGTGAAGGTCCTGAAAGTTTTACTATATTTGTGTCATTCTGGTCAACTCTCCTTTGAGGAGACAGCTCTTCTCCAGTCATATTTTGTATAACTTCCAACTTGAGAGGCTAATCTTCTGGCATATATGTGAAAATGTTACGTTATTCATAAGTTTTTTGGTAGCTATATATTACAAAATAACTCACCTCTTCTTCATAGTTTGTTTTAATCTGGAAGCTCAGATGAAAGCTGTCCACCATGGGTGACCCTGCTGGTGTTTAGAATACCAGTGACATAACTTCTAGCATCACAAAAACATGGAACCCACCACAGCATGGCAAACCGACAAATGAGGTCAGGGTCCTGATGTTATTTAGGAAGCCTTTATTTTTATTTACATTCTTCTTTCTCATCCCTGACCATAAACAAATATTATAATATTATCTGTGCTTTTTTGTTATGGTATATATGCTGGGGATATATTTGGTGGTGGTGGTAGTGTGCTGTGGAATTTGTTCTGACTCATAGAGACCCTGTATAGGATTTCTGAGTTGTAAATCTTTATGGGAGCAGAAAGCCTCATCTTTCTCCAGCGGAAGAGCTGATAGTTTCAAACTGCTAACCTTGGGTTAGCAGCCTGACTCGTAACCACTACGCTACCAGAGATCCTTGGGGATGTATATAGTTCTGTTTTATGTCCATACATTTTTATTTATTTTCATGATATGTCATATACCTCACTTTTATCTTAAATTTTGTTTCTTCAGTATTGTCTTGCAAAGTTCCATATTGCTACATGCGTAACTAGTTAGGTGCTCCTAACTGATATCTACCAACTTATGGCATGCTTTTGCTACATTCCAATTACTCATTGTTCCCATGATCGACAAAAAGTTGTACATTTTAAAAATACATATTATTTGATATACCTATGGGTGAATATCTTTGGAAACGTTGATCAAGATAGAGGTCTCTAGGCATTTAATTTGATCAAGTAAAGTCAGATTGTTCTCAAGAATAGCTGCATAAGATAGTACCCATTTGACATAGCTTCAATGGCTAGATGATCCAAACACAACTAGAAGAAGAAAGAAGAGGAAAAAGAGTGTAATCTGCTACAATTTGATGAACTTGACCTATACTTATGGATGTGGTAGTTTAAAAGAGGGAATGAATCTTTACAGCAAAGATCATTCCTACCCCTTCTGTACACGGGGTTGACAGGGTTGGGCAACTTAGACATTGGCTACCCAAAATGGGGGGTGGGTAGGTACTAGTAACAAAGGCATGAAGTGGCTGGCTTACAAGTTTTCAAGAGGGAGCTTAGTTTCAGAGCATACGGGGGAAGGTAGAATTTCTACTGAATGGTTACCAACATGTCTAGATGGGACTGGTGAAAGGAGATGGGGATAAGACTGTTGTTGTTCAATAGTGAATAATTGCTATCAGGACTGATCGTGAATGTTGCAAATGTAAAGGTAGACATTCTGTAACAAAAAGAGAGGAGTGGTTGATCTTGAAGTCCAGGAACATAGGACCCTGGGACCATCAAGGGAGAAGAGTGGACAGCAGAACCCTATCCAGAGAAGCAGCAATGCCAGAGATGGAGGCAGAGACGATGATGGGGAGAGATGGAATGGCTGGGGACTCTAGACTCAAGGAGGAAGAGGGGCTGTGTGCTGGCAGCTGGGGAGCTCCTTTTGGTTGTTTGAATGAATATATATTCCTGAATGCTTCGTTTTATATCCAAAAAACAGAGGGATTGGAAGCAAATGCTGTTAATGATGATGCATGGAGGGGACTGAGATCATTGCAACTAAACAAAATACGATAGAATAAATGTAAAGCTGAGGCTCTCTCATATAAATTATCACTCAATTCACAATAAAAACATATATATATAAAGAACAGCTGCATAAGCAGTTCATAAAAGATTGCATATCCCTAAATCTCTGCTACTAACACCATTGTCAGTTTTCATAGGAGTAAAGTGATACTTTATTATTTCTAGTCTTATTTATCTACTTACAGGTTATGAAATATAATATACTTTCTTTTCCTTTTTTTTGTATCTTTGGTTCATTTTCCTATTCAGATTGTTGCTTTTATATTTTGGTTTTCTTTTCTAAGTAATTTACAGCTATCTTACTACAATTTTTATAAAATCTTTATATCTTTAATATTAACCCCTTAATAATTTCACACATTATTATACCTTTGTATTTTCATGAGATCTTGAATGAACATCTTACCCCCATCATTTTTGTTTTATTTCAAGTTTTCAAAAAGCAATACCAATCATCACCATGCCTGTACTCCTATCAAACATATTGGGCAGCCTAAAGCTACCTTTATAATTGTCAATGGAAGCAACTGGTGAGTTTCAACCACGAAACTTTCAGTTAGCAGCCAAGTTCTTAACCACTGCACCTCAGGGAATCCTGTTTCATGCTTAGTGCATTCAAATATTCTGGTTTGTGAATTTCTTCATAGTAACTTAGTCATTTCATTTTGAGAAATGATAACATTAATTAAATGAAAATCATTCATATTCATATAGTGATTTTCTGAGCCTTCACTGCTCAGAAATCACCAAATGTGTCTTGGACTATTTTTCAGAGACATTTTTCCAGCCTTCACCTTGGCGTCTGGCTTCCATTTTACTGGGATTACTCTTTTGTAGTCTATTCATTGGTGCTGTTGGGTATTGGATTTTCATCATCAAATCCCAGAGTAAGTATCAGAGAAAAACATTAAATTGTGGTTTATCCATGCTTGCAGTGGGATCAGAAGTAAGGATTCCCCATGTATCTCTCTACTCTGTTTTTCTAATCCTGGGCTCCAGAAGCCCATCACCTGGATCACAGGGATCATAATCCTTATCCTCCATGCTAACTGAAATGAATTCCTCAGAAAAGGATCACATAAAACCCTTCTTACTTCATGTGTGGCCCAGAATAAAGGGAAGAATGGTTTTTAGTACCTATAGAGTTCATATAGGGAGTCCGGTTGTAGCACTGTGGTTTAATGTGCTGGATTGCAAGATCAGCGGTTCAAGCTCACTAAATCTCTGTACAAGGTCATTATGAGTCGGAACCCACTCGAAGGCACTTAACAATAACAATAGAGTTCATATAAATTTCTAAAGTAATAGCAAGACTCTTAGAAAAAAGTTTTGATATACTTCAATAGATTTATGAAAGAGGAAATAATATTCATCCTTACTAAGTTTTTAAGGAGCTCTGGTAGTGTAGTGGTTACGAATCGGGCTGTGAACCTTAAGGTCAGCGGTTCGAAACTACCAGCTGCTCCGCGGGAGAAAGATGAGGCTTTCTACTCCCGTAAGGATTTACACCCTCGGAAACCCTGTACAGGGTCGCTATGGGTCGGAACCGACTCGACGGCACTTAACAACAACAACAACAAACTAAGTTTTTACCACCTAGAACTAATTTTTTCCTCCTGGGGGAAGATATTGCCTGTTAAGAATGAAGGCCATTGTTCCACCTCCTTCTTCCAGCTATTGTCTTTCTTCTCCCACCAGATACTAGTACCCATCTTCGTATGCTCTCAAATACCAATCCTTCATGAAGCTGTTCCTTTTCTCTTATCTTTAAAACATTAAAAAAAAAAAAAAATCCCAGATAAAGATGTTCAGTGCTGGGGCATGGGGAAAGATAATCAAAGTAAAGTTCTATGAAAGCTACTGTCCTTAACACCACAAAGATAACTCTACCTGAGTAAGATGTCATGGTTGTTTGTATTATGCATATTCTTATTAAATATATTCTTTCTGCTGCAGGAAAAAAATGGACAGAATTGGGTAAGTGTATTATCATGCTCAGAGCCTTCTGCATGCAATTTTCCTAGGTCCCTTGATATGGTGTGAGCCATCTGTATGCTTTCTTGGCTCCAGAAAGGAAAGAAAGTGTGGGTAGGCAAAAGAGGAACTGGTTTACTCTCTCTATCCATTAACTAATGAATTTATCCTTAGTGATCTGTGAGGATTACGATTGGCATCAGGATCTGAAAATCCCCTAAAATTGTTTTCAAAATTTGCATGTTTGTACATTTTGTGAAGGAAAGAACCATAGAATTAATGAACTCTCTGAATGTGTGTATGAACCCAGAATAGTTAAGAATCTGTGGGATGTCTTCCCAAATTACCCTTGACTTCATGTTTCAAGGTTTAATCCAGGTCCTGAATCAGTCAATATATAGTTGGATTTTTGTTTCAAGAAAACTCCAGGAAAAACTGGGTAATTATGTACTTAAAGGCAGAGCTTTCTGCCCACCTCTGCTCTTGGGTCCTATACTACCATTTGAGTCTCTTAAGTGTGTGTACTTTTGTTTGTTTCAGACAGAAGAAGGACCCAAAAACAAGCAGGTGAGGGAAGCTATTCTTCTCCCTCTCTTTTATTTCCTTTCCAAGTCTCTAGGTTATGGGTTCTTATAACCAGATGCCCATGAGTCTCTATAGAGGCAATCTTGTGATGGGCTTCAGAGTTATGAGTCCCCCCTCCCCCTGAAATTTCCAAAAAGATGTTTGGGGAGCTGCTTTTTAAGAGGCCCCACACTCTTCATCAGATCTTAGGTGGGTCTGTTACAAAAAAAGGGCAACCACACTTGGTCTCTTCTCTCTCCCTGACTCCTTTTTCAATGTGTACACTGACCCTGTTGCTCTATCTGGTTGTTTTCAGAATGGAGAGATGCCCGGAAACACACAGGTACCAACCTCTGAGGAGATGATTCTAGGACAGAACCAAGTGGGCATAGGAGAGAGTATTGACCTGCAGCAGATATGGGGACAATGAGTGACACTGAGGGTCACCTGGCTGCAGATGAGGAATCTGTGATGCTCCATTTCACCCCCAAGGTGTAATTTCTCTGATCTAATTCAGGGTCTTGAGGGCACTAGTGACTGGGTGGAGGTAGAAAGAAAGAAAAAGAAAGGATGTAGAGGGAACTGATGGATCTGATGACAGCTGAATTGAGTCACTCAAGAATGTCAAAGAGTGACTTGTGTGCAAGAACAGTGCTTGGACTGGGGTGATTGATATATAGGAATCTGCAGCCTCACATTTAGGAATCTTCATGGCATTGATGAGACTCAGGATGCACTAGATAAGGGAGGGGCAATATGTGATGGAGATTCTGGCTCTGAAATCTCATTACATTCCACTTTAAGCTAGTCTGTAATGTGTAATAGGTTTAGGTGACCTTTGGTCCAGGAAAGTTTCTCTCCCTAGTAATCCTAGTAACTTATGCTCTCTCTCTTCTCCCTAACCTCCCTCCCCCCACCATGCTCCAGCGATGGTTACTCTGGATCCAGACACAGCTCATCCCCAGCTCATCATTTCTAATCTGAAATCTGTAACTCATAGAGAAGTTCCCCAGGAAGTTCCTTCTTCCAAGAAGAGATTTAAGAAGAGACAGTGTGTGGTGGCTTCTCAGGGCTTTTCTGCAGGGAAGCATTACTGGGAAGTGGATGTGGGATTCAAAAAAAGATGGTGTTTGGGAGTGTGTCAGGATAATGTGGACAGGCAGGACAAAGACGGAATTTTATCTCCTCAGTATGGGTACTGGATCATTGGACAGAGCAAAGCAGATGGGTATTTCACATTCAATCCAAAGAGAATCTGTTTATCTCTAAAGACCAACCCTACACGAGTGGGGATCTTCCTAGATTATGAGGGTGGGGATATTTCCTTCTTCAGTATAAATGACCAATGTCACATTTATACCCTGGAGCATCAGTTTGAAGGCTTATTGAGGCCCTTCATTGAGCCTTGGTCATATTCTGAGGAAAATCAGATGCCCATAGTCATCATTTAGTGTCCTGGTGATCAGAGAGAAAAGCCCCTTCTCAAAGGATCACCACAACCCCAGACAAATAGCCTAGATCCTACCCAAAAATGACCACACCTTTCTCTCCAGTGGTGATGCCATGATTCACGTTCCGTTTTAGACTACTCCAATGCATGCATTGGAAATGGGTTTTGTAAATACCAACTATATCTAGCTAAGTAACATTTTCAGTGCCTCATCTGTTAATCAGTAGTAGTGATTCCCACCTTCTGAGTCACAGCAAAAGTTAAAGAAGAAATGAGTATGTGTCATACTTGCATCATTAATGGCATAGTATTTGCTAATAATTTCTGTATATTAAACTTTTTATCTGTTTATTTTTTTCACATTTATTTTTCTTTAGTCCAAATCACCTTTGGAATAGTTACTGAGCACCTGCTCTGTGGGGCAAATAAATAAAGAAGAGGTAATATTCCAACTCATTCTATAAGGCCAACTTTACCATGTGGCTAAAACTAGATGAAGATATTGCAATAGAATAATATTACCAACAAATATTCCTCAAAAATGCCAAAGTTTTAAATACAATTTTATCAAATTGAATATAAAAATAAATTCAGGGAGGTGGAGCAAGGTGGTGGCATAAACATTCACACACCCAAAACCTCTATAAAATTGTAGAAGGATCCAAGCAAATATTAATCCAATAATCTCAGAACTCTGGACATCAGTTAAAGGGTTAGTGGAGAAAGGGGAACCCCAAATCAAACATACAAATCATGGAAGAGAAGAAGTCACTGACCACTGTTATCCCATCCTCCAAATCAGCTTAACTTAGTCATCTCGAGGTGACAGAAAGTGGTATGGTGAAGGTCAGGTTTTGTAAATAACTATCCCAGATGAAAGCACCATGGGCAGGGACACCTGAGCACATAGAATTAAAAAAGTGTACTGTGGTGCATTGCAAACCTGAGATCACATGGGTCCTGGGAAAAAGCGATGTGCAGAGTGCAATGTAGCTCAGACTGTGAATATCCCAGCCATGGTGAAGGCATTTTGGGCAAGGAAAACTGATCAGATAGACCTAAGAAATGATACTGTTTTACACTTAAGGCCTGAGACCACATAGGCTCCAGGAGGAAACTACATAGAGAGTTGAGTACAGACCAGACTTTGTGAAAAACCAGGATCCAATAAAGACACTATGGAAGACCGTAGATGAATTGATGCATTTGAGTTATGGTATTGGAGAAGAATATTGAAAATACTATGGACAGCTAGAAAAACAAACAAATCTGTCTTGGAAGAAGTACAGCCAAAATGCTCCTTAGAAGCCAGGATGGTGAGACTTTGTCTTTCATACTTTGGACATGTCATCAGAAGGGACTAATATCTGGAGAGGGACTTCATGTTTGGTAAAGTGGAGGGTTAGCGATAAGGAGTAAGACTCTCAGTGAGATGAATTGGCACGTGGCAACAACAGTGAGCTCAAGCGTAACAACAATTGTGAGGATGATGCAGGACCAGGTAGTGTTTTGTTCTGTTGTACAGAGGAGTACTGACTTGATGATACCTAATAACAGCAACAACCAGTAGGTATACATGAACACATCAGTATACATTGGATATCATAGCATATCTAAAGCTTCATGACCCTGAAGGGAGCTCTGTAGTGGGTGCAGTGTAGCCTCAACTTTGTGAACAGCCAGGTCTATGACAAAGAGACACATTGAACACAGCATGACCCAAAACTCTTTAATAGGCAGACCTGGCATAGGACAATGTAGAGAATTCAGCAAGAACCAGAGATTCCACGTGTTCTGGAAAAGAAAAATACAGCGAGCACAGTACAGACCTGAGTACATGAAGAGTTGAGGACACATGGTACTGTACAATGATGCAACTAGTGTGGAAATCTGAAAGATACTTATTTAAAAAGTTGGAAATAAAAATATCATATGACCAACAATCCCAGTACTTGGTATATATTCTAAAGTAATAAGAGCATTGACACAAATATATATAGATATATAGATATAGTTGTTTTATGTGCTGTGGAGTCGGTTCTGACATATAGCGACTCTGTACAGGGTTTCCGAGGCCATAAATCTTTATGGGAGCAGAAAGCCTCATCTTTCTCTAGCGGAACCTTGTGGTTTGCAGCCCAATTCATAACCACCATGCTACCAGAGCTCCATATATATAGTTGTTCTAAGTTGCCATGGAGTTGGTAGTGACCTTAGATTCACCCATCTCATTGGAGATCTTCCTTTTTTTCTCTGACCCTCCACCTGCCAAACATGATATCCTTCACCAGCGACTTGTCTCTCATGACAATATGTCCGAAGGATGAGAGATGAAGTCTGGCCATCCTGGACTCCAAGAAGCACTCTGGCTGCACTTCTTCCAACACAGATCTGTTGGTTCTCTTGGCACCCCATGGCACTTTCAATATTCTCCTCCAACACCACAACTGAAAAGCATCAATTCTTCTATGGTCTTCCT
>NW_006408968.1:1213284-1216570 GCF_000296735.1 Chrysochloris asiatica
GGTTACTCTGGATCCAGACACAGCTCATCCCCAGCTCATCATTTCTAATCTGAAATCTGTAACTCATAGAGAAGTTCCCCAGGAAGTTCCTTCTTCCAAGAAGAGATTTAAGAAGAGACAGTGTGTGGTGGCTTCTCAGGGCTTTTCTGCAGGGAAGCATTACTGGGAAGTGGATGTGGGATTCAAAAAAAGATGGTGTTTGGGAGTGTGTCAGGATAATGTGGACAGGCAGGACAAAGACGGAATTTTATCTCCTCAGTATGGGTACTGGATCATTGGACAGAGCAAAGCAGATGGGTATTTCACATTCAATCCAAAGAGAATCTGTTTATCTCTAAAGACCAACCCTACACGAGTGGGGATCTTCCTAGATTATGAGGGTGGGGATATTTCCTTCTTCAGTATAAATGACCAATGTCACATTTATACCCTGGAGCATCAGTTTGAAGGCTTATTGAGGCCCTTCATTGAGCCTTGGTCATATTCTGAGGAAAATCAGATGCCCATAGTCATCATTTAGTGTCCTGGTGATCAGAGAGAAAAGCCCCTTCTCAAAGGATCACCACAACCCCAGACAAATAGCCTAGATCCTACCCAAAAATGACCACACCTTTCTCTCCAGTGGTGATGCCATGATTCACGTTCCGTTTTAGACTACTCCAATGCATGCATTGGAAATGGGTTTTGTAAATACCAACTATATCTAGCTAAGTAACATTTTCAGTGCCTCATCTGTTAATCAGTAGTAGTGATTCCCACCTTCTGAGTCACAGCAAAAGTTAAAGAAGAAATGAGTATGTGTCATACTTGCATCATTAATGGCATAGTATTTGCTAATAATTTCTGTATATTAAACTTTTTATCTGTTTATTTTTTTCACATTTATTTTTCTTTAGTCCAAATCACCTTTGGAATAGTTACTGAGCACCTGCTCTGTGGGGCAAATAAATAAAGAAGAGGTAATATTCCAACTCATTCTATAAGGCCAACTTTACCATGTGGCTAAAACTAGATGAAGATATTGCAATAGAATAATATTACCAACAAATATTCCTCAAAAATGCCAAAGTTTTAAATACAATTTTATCAAATTGAATATAAAAATAAATTCAGGGAGGTGGAGCAAGGTGGTGGCATAAACATTCACACACCCAAAACCTCTATAAAATTGTAGAAGGATCCAAGCAAATATTAATCCAATAATCTCAGAACTCTGGACATCAGTTAAAGGGTTAGTGGAGAAAGGGGAACCCCAAATCAAACATACAAATCATGGAAGAGAAGAAGTCACTGACCACTGTTATCCCATCCTCCAAATCAGCTTAACTTAGTCATCTCGAGGTGACAGAAAGTGGTATGGTGAAGGTCAGGTTTTGTAAATAACTATCCCAGATGAAAGCACCATGGGCAGGGACACCTGAGCACATAGAATTAAAAAAGTGTACTGTGGTGCATTGCAAACCTGAGATCACATGGGTCCTGGGAAAAAGCGATGTGCAGAGTGCAATGTAGCTCAGACTGTGAATATCCCAGCCATGGTGAAGGCATTTTGGGCAAGGAAAACTGATCAGATAGACCTAAGAAATGATACTGTTTTACACTTAAGGCCTGAGACCACATAGGCTCCAGGAGGAAACTACATAGAGAGTTGAGTACAGACCAGACTTTGTGAAAAACCAGGATCCAATAAAGATACTATAGAAGACTGTAGATGAATTGATGCATTTGAGTTATGGTGTTGGAAAAGAATATTGAAAATACTATGCACAGCTAGAAAAACAAATCTGTCTTGGAAGAAGTACAGCCAAAATGTACCTTAGAAGCCAGGATGGTAGACTTTGTCTTTCATACTTTGGACGTGTCATCAGGAGTGACCAGCCCTGGGAGAGGGACATCATGTTTGGTAAAGTGGAGGGTTAGCAAAAGGAAGGAAGACTCTCAGTGAGATGAATTGGTATGGTGGCAACAGCAATGAGCTCAAGCGTAACAATGATTGTGAGGATGATGCAGGACCAGGTAGTGTTTTGTTCTGTTGTGCAAAGGAGTACTGACTTGATGATACCTAACAGCAGCAGCAACCAGTAGGTATACATGAAAACATCGATCTACATTGGATATCACAGCATTATCTAAAGCTTCATGACCCTGTAAGGAGCTCTGTAGAGGGTGCAATACAGCCTCAACGTTGTGAACAGCTAGGTCTATGACAAAGAGACACACTGAACACAGCATGACCCAAAACTCCTTAATAGGCAGACTTGGCATAGGACAATGTAGAGAATTCAGCAATAACCAGAGATTCCACGTGTTCTGGGAAAGAAAAATACAGTGAGCACAGTACAGACCTGAGTACACGAAGAGTTGAGGACACATGGTACTGTGCAATGATGCAACCAGTGTGGAAATCTGAAAGATGCTTATTTTAAAAGTTGGAAATAAAAATACCATATGACCAAAAATCCTGTACTTGGTATACATTTTAAAGTAATAAGAGCATTGACACAAATATATATATAGATATATAGACATATAGATATAATTGTTGTTAATGTGCTGTGGAATTGGTTCTGACGCATAGCGACCCTGTACAGGGTTTCTGAAGCCGTAAGTCTTTATGGGAGCAGAAAGCCTCATCTTTCTCCCATGGAACCTTGCGGTTTGCAGCCCAATTCATAACCACCACGCTACCAGAGCTCCATATAAATAGTTGTTGTTAGTTGCCATGGAGTTGGTAGTGACCTTAGATTCATCCATCTCACTGGAAGTCTTCCTCTTTTTCTCTGATCCTCCACCTGCCAAACATGATATCCTTCACCAGCGGCTTGTTTCTCATGACAATATGTCCGAAGGATGAGAGATGAAGTCTGGTCATACTGGACTCCAAGAAGCACTCTGGCTGCACTTCTTCCAACACAGACCTATTGGTTCTTTTGGCAGCCCATGGCACTTTCAATATTCTCCTCCAACACTACAACTGAAAAGCATCAATTCTTCTACACTCTTCCTTATTCACTGTCCAGCTTTCGCATGCATATGAGGCTACTGAAAATACTGTGGCTTGGGTCAGGTGCACCTTAGTCCTCAAGGTGACATCTTTGCTCTTCAACTTAAAAAAACGTCTTGTGCAACAGATCTGCCTAATGCAATACGTCGTTTGATTTCTTGACTGCTGCTTCCATGAGAGTTGATGGTTCATTAAAGAAGAATGAAGTTCTTGACAACTTCAATCTTTTCTCCATTGATAAGAATGTTGTTTATTGGTCCAGTGGTGAGGATTTTTGTTTTC
>NW_006408968.1:1217503-1218755 GCF_000296735.1 Chrysochloris asiatica
AGATGAGTGCCTCCAGTGCTGCCTCACTTTCTTGAAAGATTTCAATTTTTATTCCATCAATTCCTGTTTCCTTGTTCTTTGCCAATGCCTCCAATGCACCTTGGATTTCTTCCCTCAGTATCGTTGGCTCTTGATCATATGCTACCTCTTGAAACAGTTAAACATCAACCATTTCCTTTTGGTACAGTGACTCTGTGTGTTCTTTCCATCTTCTTTTGATGCTTTCTGCATCATTCAATAATTTGCCCAGAGGTCCTTCAAATACAAAAGTCGAGGCTTGAATTTGTTTCTTCTGTTCCCCCAGCTTGAGAAATGCTGAGCATGTTCTTCCCTTTTGGTTTTCTGACTTCAGATTTTTGCACATTTCATTGTAATATTTGACTTTGCCTTCTTGAGCTGGCTTTTGAAATTTTCTGTTAAACTCTTGTACCTCCTCATTTCATCCATTTGCTTTAGCATCTCTATATTGGAGAGCAAGTTTCAGTGTCTCTTCTGATATCCATTTTGATCTTTTCCTTCTTTCTTGTCTTCTTAATGACTTTTTGCTTTCTTCATGTATGATGTTCTTGATGTCATCCCACAACTCTTCTGGTCTTTGGTCTTTAGGGTTTAACGTATCAAATCTGTTCTTCAGATGATCTCTAAATTCAGGTGGGATATATTCAAGGTCATAATTTAGCTCTCGTGGAGTTGTTTTCATTTTCTTCAGCTTCACTTTGAATTTGCACATGAACAATTGATGGTCTGTTCCACAATCTTCCCCTGGCCTTGTATTATTGTGACATATGTGATAATTTACATTGGAGAACATTAGCTTTACATTCATTTTATCTTATTTCGTGTCATTGCAGTGATTATAATTCCTTGCCTGGATCATCAAACAGCCAAAAGGTACACCCCGCAAGCCTGCACCCTGCCTGTCAACACATAGCCCCTCTCCTTCCCAGAGTACAGAGTCTCCAGCTGCTCCATCTCTCCATGTCATCATCTCTACCTCCATCTCTGGTGTCACTGCTTCTCCTGATAGGGTCCCCTAATCCACTCTTCTCCCTTGATGGTCCCAGGGTCCTACACTCATGGACTGCAAGATCAGGCACTCCCTCTTTTTGTTACAAATCATCTACCTTTACATTTGCAACACTCACAAGCACTCTGATAACAATTATTCACTATTGAATCACAAGAGTCTTATCCCCATCTCTTTTCACCAGCCCCATCCAGACAGGTTGGAAACCACTCAGTGAAGATTCTA
>NW_006408968.1:1218855-1219658 GCF_000296735.1 Chrysochloris asiatica
TCTTGATGTCATCCCACAACTCTTCCGGTCTTCAGTCTTTAGGGTTTAACGTATCAAATCTGTTCTTCAGATGATCTCTAAATTAAGGTGGGATATATTCAAGGTCATAGTTTGGCTCTTGTGTACTTGTTTTCATTTTCTTCAGTTTCAGTTTGAATTTGCATATGATTAATTGATGGTCTGCAATCTTCCCCTGGCCTTGTATTGTTTTTTTTTTTTTTACTTTCTTTCTCTATGATGTTATTATTATTATTATTTATTGTGAAATATGTGATACTTTACATGGGAGAACATTAGCTTCACATTCATTCTATCTTATTTCATGTCATTGCAGTGATTATAATTCCTTGCCTGAATCATCAAACAGCCAAAAGGTACACCCCGCAAGCCTGCACCCTGCCTGTCAACACATAGCCCCTCTCCTTTCCAGAGTCCAGAGTCCCCAGCTGCTCCATCTCTCCATGTCATTGTCTCTACCTCCATCTCTGGTGTCACTGCTTTTCCTGATAGGGTTCCCTAATCCGCTCTTCTCCCTTGATGGTCCCAGGGTCCTACGCTCATGGACTGCAAGATCAGCCACTCCCCTCTTTTTGTTACAAATCGTCTACCTTTACATTTGCAACACTCACAAGCAGTCTGATAACAATTATTCACTATTGAATCACAAGAGTCTTATCCCCATCTTTCACCAGCCCCATCTAGACAGGTTGGAAACCACTCAGTGAAGATTCTACCTTCCACTGTACCCTCTGAAACTAGGTTCCCTCTTGAATGCTTGTAAGCCAGTCACTTCATGCTTTGGA
>NW_006408968.1:1220847-1224525 GCF_000296735.1 Chrysochloris asiatica
CCTCACTTCATATCAGCTGGACACTTCACTCTCTACTCTAGTCCTCTGTGGCCATGTCCCTGTCCCAGGAGTCCTCAGGTCTCACCATACTGTTGGCAACCATGTCTCAATCCAGGTTGACAGGAGTCTATTTCATGTGGTAGGACTTAGCTCACAACTTCATTGCTGTTTTTCACCCACTTCCCCTTATCGGTGGCCAACGTGGTCAGCAGCAAGACTACATGCCTGCTTGTGTATTACCCCTGAATCTTAATCTTCCCTTAGGGGATCTGACCAATTGCCTTGATGGTTCCTGGGCGAATGACTTGCTAGTTCTTGTAGTAGTCAGACTGCTGTTAATGTTGTTACATGTTTTTGTTTTTTCCTGCTGGTCTTTCTTTCAAGAAGTATCTTCTGTGATACTTTTTTACAAGATTCTATTTTACAATAGTAGGAAAGAGGAACCAAGATTCAAAAGAGAGCCAAGTATCTTAACATTATTTCCCCTCTTTTACCAATTCAAACCAAGCCTTAATTCCTGTATCCCAGAGCCCTGTTGTTCCAAGGTCGTGCATACATCGCTATTTACTTCTGTCCCACTTAGCCCATGCAAACATGCCTAACTGTTCTCCCATCCGCCTTGTTCTTTCATCCACCTCCTTCTAGTATGTTGTCCCCCCAGCACCCAAACTATCTTGTGACTGTTCCCCACTCTGTGCTCCACCTTCCCCTCCTTCCACTCACCCCACCCCATACACTCCAATAACCAGCAAATAAAAAGTTTGTTTCCCTTTTAGTATGCATACTTTTTCTTAATCTTTTACAAAAATGGCCCTATGCAGAATTTCTCCTTTTGTGGCTAATTTCACTCAGCATAACATCTTTAAGGTTCATCCATGTTATGTGGTGGCTTGCAGCTTCCTTGTTATTATTCAGGGTAGCATAATATTCCATTGTGTGTATGTACCAAAGTTTGTTTATCCATTCTTTCATAGATGAGCATTTAGGCAGTCTCCATCTTTTTGTTATTGTAAATAGTGGTGCTATGAACATTGGTGCACATATATCTACTTACGTTATGGCTAGTATTTCTTTCTTTTTTTTAATAAATGTTTTATTGTGAATTATGTGATAGTTTATATGGGAGACCATTAGTTTTACATTCACTCTATCATGTATCGTTTCATTGCCATAGTTACAATCCCATCCATGCATCATCAACCAACCAAAGAATATACCCTGCAAGTCTGCCCCCTCCCCCTCCCCCAGTCATCAGCACACAGCTCCTTTCCCTCTCTGGATCTCAAGTCCCCAGCCACTCCATCTCTCCGCATCATCGTCTCTGCCTCCATCTCAGGCATCACTGCTTCTCTGGGTAGGGTCCCGCTCTCCGATCTTCTCCATTGATGGTCCGAGGGCCCTCTGCATCTAGACTGAAAAGTTAATCACTCCCCTCCTTGCTGTAAAATGTCCTCCTTTATATTTCCAACCCTCACAATCAGTCCTGATAACAATTATTCACTATTGCATCACAAGAGACCCATCTGCATTTCTTTTCATCAGCCCTTCCTACACAGGTTGGATACTACTCACTGGAGACTCTACCTTCCTCCACGCCCTGTGGATCTAGGTTCCCTCTTGAAAGCTTGTAATCCAGTCACTTCTTGCCTTTGTAGCCTCCCCCCCATCCCCCCCATTTTGGGTAGCCAATGTCCAAGTTGCCCATCCCTGACTAGTCTTTGTGTGGAGGGGGTGAGAATGATTCTTGCAGTAAGGATTTGTTTCCTTTTTTGAGCTACAGCATCCATAGGTGTAGGTCAAGTTCATCAAATTTTATCAGATGATGCTTTTTCCCTCTTCTTTCTTCTTCAGGTTGAGCTCTGATCATCCAGTCATTGGAGCCAGGTCAAGTGGGTATTTTCTGCAAGTGTGAGTGTTCTTGCATCTATCCACTCTCTTCTTCTCAGCTGGATGCTTCACTCTCCGCTCTAGTCCTCTGTGGCTGTGTCACTGACTCTGAGCCCATGAGTCCCTAGGTCTTGCCACACTGCTGGCTGACCAGGTCTTCACCTGGGTTCACAGGAGTCTACTGAACGTTGTAGGGTTGAGCTCGCCGCTTCATTGCAGTTTTCCTCTCACATTCCCTGATGGGTGACGTGTGTGGTCGCCAATCAGAGCATGTATTCCAATTGAGTCTTAGTCTTGGAAGAGGATTTGCACTGAGGGGACCCAACTACATGCCTTGATGTCTCCTCGGCAAACAACTTGCTTGTTCTTGTAGAAACAGTCAGTCTGCCTCTATTTTGTATTTTTCCTGTAGGTCTTTCTTTCAAAAGTATCTTCTGTTTTTCTAGCTGCTCCTGGCTGGTCTGCTCGTCCTTTCAAGTGGAAACTTCCTATTTCTGGAGATCTGGATGTGGTTCAGGCCTATAGTCTTATGTAATGCAGAGGCTCCTCAGGCAATCTTCTTCACTGGGCACGTTGTAGCCCCACTTTAGGTATTCCAATCAGTTACAGGCAGAAGACAGACTTACAAGCTTTCTATGGTGATATTTCTGGCTATTCCTTTCTCTCCCCCTCCAGTATCTATTTTATAATATAATGCATGGAAGACCAAGATTCAAAAGACAGTATGGCTAGTATTTCTTGTGGATAAATGCCAAGTAGAGGAATTCCTGGCTCATAAGGTATCTCTATTTCCAACCTTCTGAGGAAGTGCCATATTACTTTCCAGAATGGTTGGACCATTTTTCAATCCCACCAGCAATGTAGGAGGGTCCCAGTCTCTCCACATCCTTGCCAGCATTTATTGTCCTCTACTTTTTTGATCTTTGCTGTTATTGCAGGTGTGAGATGATATCTCATTGTAAACATTTCTTCATGTGTGTGTTGGCTGCCTGGATCTCCTCCTTGGTGAAGTGTCTGTTCATATCCCGTGTCCATTTTTAAATTGGGTTATTTGTCTTTTTCTTGTAGAGGTGCTGTAGTTTCCTATATATTTTAGAAATGAGTCCCTTGTCTGATGTGTCATTGCAAAATATTTTTCCTCATACTGTGGGCTCCCTTTTTACTCTTTTGGTGAAGTCTTTTGATGCACATAAGTTTTTAATTTTTAGTATGTCCCAATCATCTATTTTGTCCAGTTTTGTTTGTGTAATTTTCAAAATGTTTGGTAGTCTATGTATCTTGTATTAGGGGCCTCACATTTATCCTTATTCTTTCATGGGATTCACATTTAGGTAATTAATATATGCTGAGTTGGGTTTTGTATAAGGGGTTAGGTAAAGGTCTTGTTTCAATCTTTTGCATATCACTTTCCAGTTCTGCCAGCACCATCTGTTGAAGAGACTATCTCTTCCCCATGCAATATACCTAGGAACTTTGTCGAAAATCAGTTGGTTGTATGTGGATGGGTTAATTTCTGGATTCTTGATTCTGTTCCATTTATAAATGCATCTTTCATTGTACCAGTACAAAGCTGTTTTGACCACTGTAGCAGTATAACAAATTTTGAAATCAGGGAGTGAGAGCTTCCAGCCTTATTCTTCCTCTTAAGCAGTGCTTTGCTTATCCTGGGTCTTTTTCCTTTCCATATAAAGTTTGTAATTGTTTTTTCCATGTCTTTGAAGAATGGCATTGGAATCTGGATTGGGATTGCAGTATATGTGTAAATTACTTTGGGCAGTATTGACATTTTCA
>NW_006408968.1:1224625-1227806 GCF_000296735.1 Chrysochloris asiatica
GTAGTAATGTTTTGTAGTTTTCTTTGTATAGGTCCTTTGCTTCTCTGGTTACATATAGTCCTAAAGATTTCATCCTTTGGGTGGCTATTGTAAATGTTATTGCTTTCCTAATGTTCTTTTCAGTGCTGTCATTGTTATTATAGAGGAATCCAATGGATTTTTGTATGTTCCTCTTTTTTCCCAACCTTTGCATTCTAATCAACAGTAATGACCAATACATCTTTATTGCATGTTTGATCAATTTCTGATTGAAGAAATTGGTAGAATTCTTCTATTTTATCCTCACTGGCTTTAGTGGTTGGTGTGTAAATTTGAATAATAGTGATATTAACTGATCTTCCCTGTTGCACATGGATATTAGCCTATCACAGACAGCGTTGCACCTCATGACTGACCTGGATATGTTCTTTTTGTCAATGAATGCAACACGATTCGTCTTCAATTTATCATTCCTGGCATAGTAGACCACGTGTTTGACAGATTCATAATGGCCAATACCAGTCAATTTCAGCTCATTAATGCCTAAGATATCGATGTTTGTGTGCTCCATTTCATTTTTGACAATTTCCAATTTTCCTAGATTCATACTTCATACATTTCATGTTCCAATTATTAATGGATGTTTACAGCTGTTTCTCTTCATTTTGAGTTGTGCCCCATCAGCAAATGAAGGTCCCAAAGTCTTTACTCCCATGGGCTTTACTCCATTAGCGTCATCACAGCCAACTCTACTTTGAGGAGGCAGCTCTTCCCAGTCACATTTTGAGTGCCTTCCAACCTGAGGGGCTCATTTTCTGGCACTATATCTGACAGTGTTTCTCTGCTATTTATAAGGTTTTATAGTGACTAAATATTCTGAAGTAGTTCGTCTCTCCTTCTTCCTAGTCTGTCTTTGTCTGGAAGCTCATCTGAAACCTGTCCACCATTGGTTACCCTGCTGGTATTTAAAATACTGGTGGCATAGCTTCCAGAATCACAGCAACTCACAAGTCACCACAGTGCAAGAAACTGACAGATAAGTGGTGGATTGTTATACATCCATGTTCAGAGCAACACTATTCACAATTGCAAAAAGATTAAAACAACCTCAATGTCCAATCATGAAAGAATGGATTAATAAATGATGGTACATACATACAATGGAATATTATGCAACATTAACGAATAACAAAAAAAATCTATCAAACTCCTCAGAACATGGATGAACATATTCTCCTCAACACATTATGCTGAGTGAAATTAGTCACTTACAAAAGACAAATTTTGTATGAAACCACTATTGCAAAAAGTCAAGAAAATGTGTTCATGCTAAATGAGGCATTTATTGATGTTTACTAGGAACGAGAGGGGGAGGGTGGGTGTTTTGCTTGCTAAAGGGCAGACATACATTAACTTGAATGAAGGAAAAGGCAATAAACAATAAATGGAACTCAGGAAAAAATGATAGTGGTAGAGGTGGATACTCAGCTAAGTACAAGAGTCGAAGGAAACAGGTAAATACTGCTATACACACAGTCCTGCAATAATGGGGATCGCTGAGTAGATGCACAGATAAACATACAGACTGAATGGGTGTGGGAGTGAGAGTACGAGTATAACCACGATTATATATAGGTGTGACAGAGGCTATTTTGTACATGGGTATTTATTTTGGCTGCAAATATATCCATGAATATGGTGGAGCATACAGGGGGTAAAGTTATGAAAACTTCTTAAACATAATGAAACACCTTGAGGGAATGAGTTAAAGGGCCTAGGGACTCATTGTCATAGATATAGGGGACACCAAAGTCAGTCAGCACAAAGACATCCTACTTGGGTGAGTAGCAACTGGGATCTTGAAAACTCATGAGCAGCCATCTAAAGCACAACTATTAGTTTTTCCCTGTCTGAAGCAAAGAAGAGTGATGAAAATTGAAGATGCATTGAAATAATAAGCTCAATGGACTAATGGAGTACAGGAACATCATTCCCGTGACCCGGAGACCAGAAGAACTACATGGTTCCTGGCTACAATTACCAACTTCTCTGAAAGTAATCATATTATAAGGTTCTGGATGAAGTGGGAGAAACATGTGGACCAAAATTCAAAATAATAAAAAAGACCAAGTTTAATGGTCAGATAGAGATTGGTGCACCCCCAAGATGATGGCCCTTAGTGACCTTTCAGGTTTGGATTGCAATCAATGACATGAAACAAAGTGTATATGAATCGTTGACTGCAAAACTGATCAGCTCTGTAAACCTTCATTTAATTTACAATAAAAAGTTTTAAAAAATAAATAAAGATTAAGAAAATGTACTCTGGAGAGGACATGAAGGGTGTGGTGAGACATAAATGTGCTAAAGGTATTAATCATGGGACTAATGGATCCAATAAACCATTTTAGCCTGAACATTTCCAGATTAGACAGAGACAGTTTAGACATGTAGAAAAATTGCTTGATTTCTGGATTTCTACAGACAAGAAATAGAATTATATAGTTGACTGAAACAATTCCAGGAAAAAGAATGAGTTGATTTGGGGGCAGTACAAAGGTGGGCAGAACTTCTGGCATGGACCCAGGGGCCTAGACTGGCACTATTTTTCTTTCAAAAGGTAGGGCCACCACAACCATTCTATGGTGGGTCCACAATCCTGGTATGTTTGGATATGTGTCACTGTCCAAAGCTGATAGGCAAGGCAACTAACCAAATCCATCAGAAGTTAGTGAAGCCTGTAGTTGCATAGGTTGGGGCCAACAACCAGGGCAGAAGAACTGCTACCTAGAATCTGGAGAGAAGGGCCATTGCTCAGACTGACTTGGAGGACAGAGAATTTGTTTTTTTTTCAATAGCACGCTTAGCTTATTGACTTATGTACAAAAGTAGGTTGTAAAAAGTCAGAACAGTGAAAGAATATGCAAAACAATATCTTTTGCTAGAAGTCTATAAAAATATGCAAAAGGATTAAGTTATTTTTTTAGTGCATGTCATTTCCCCCCACCCCAATTTCCCCCCCCAAACTTCATTTCTAATGATACAAATGGCTAAGGACCAGTTTAACAAATTATCTTTCTGTATACATTACATGCTTTGGAATATAGATAGAAAATATTCCAAAAATGTTGTTCAGAAACATTTCTATTCACAACATGAACAAGAAATCTTTATAAAAGTAGGAATAAATGAGTACTGGTTA
>NW_006408968.1:1228526-1236041 GCF_000296735.1 Chrysochloris asiatica
TGGTTACAAATCGGGCTGCGAGCTGCAAGGTCAGCAGTTCGAAACTACCAGCTGTTCCACGGGAGAAAGATGAGGTGTTCTGCTTCTGTAAAGATTTACAGCCTCGGAAACCCTGTACAGGGTCGCTATGAGTCGGAACCGACTCCACAGAAACCTTATACAGGGTCACTGACTCAGAACCAACTTGATGGCACTTAACAACAATAGCAACAGAAATAGATATATAGATGTAGATATAGATATAGATATAGATCTTTATCAAGGAAATGACCAACATGGTTGTGTTTATTTGTTGTTAGGTGCATCAAGTAGGTACTGACTCATAGCAACCCTATGCACAACAGAATGAAACGCCCCCGGTCCTGTGCCAACCTCACAATCATTGCTACGCTTGAACCCATTGCTGTTGCCACTGTGCCGAGACATTTAATTGGGGGTCTTCCTGTCCCTCCACTTTACCAAGCATGATGTCCTGCTGCAGGAACTGAGACCTCTTGATAATATGTCAGAACTATGAGAGACAAAGTCTGGCCATTCTGGCTTCTAAGAAGCATTCTGTACTTTTAATATGTTCCTCCAACCACATGATTCAAATACAATAATTCTTCTATGGTCTTCCTTATTCATTGTTCAACTTTCACATGCACATGAAGATATTGAAAACATCATGGCTTGTGTCAGGTGCATCTTAGTCCTCATACAGACATCTTTGCGAGCACCTAAAAGAGGTCTTGCGTCAATTTGACTGGACTGTGATTCTCAGTGGTTTGGCAGTTGTATAATGCTGTAATTTGACAATTATGTAGTGCAGTACATATCCTCCACTTCATGAGCTGATGTTGTCATCCTCCATTTTAATTCAATGCTGATTTTCACATAATGACCTGGTCTTTGGAACCTAACAATGTTGATAATTGAGGAATGATTTATATACAGAAAGAAAATAAAACCTTAATGCATTAAAGACAGCAATCACTTACAAATCATAAAGAGACAGAAAAAGATGGCTCAAGCAAATGAACAAAATAAAGAGATAGAAAAGGTCTTTGAGGAAAAACAGATCATGGAGTTACCAGAAAAGACTTTAAAAAGAATTCAATGAAAATGCAGATAAAAGCCTCGAAGAATTCAGGGGAAAAAACCGGCAAGAACAAAATGAAAAATTAAATAAAGAATATAATTTTAAAAAAAGAAATAAACTTCTGACAAGATGGCAGAGTAGGCAGACACACTACACAGACACTCAACAACAGATATAGAAGACCAAATGAAACAAATACATATGATAATCCTGTAATGCTGACCTTCCGAGGAAGAGACAGAGAAGTGGATCAAATGCTTACTAGAAGAAGCTGAACAGGTGAAGTGAAAAAGGTGACAGACAGCTGAACTGTGTTGGCCATTCAGATGCAACATGGCTATCTTGAACTTTGGGCAGTGACTTTGGAAGCAGATGGTGATAGGTGACAAGAAAAGTGTGATTCTTTCTTGTTCCACACACCCTTCTGGCGACCAGAGGGATGGGCAGTCCCTGCCCTCATTCACCTTCTCTCTGGGAGGTTGGAGCTATGCAGTTCTGAACTACACATTTTTGAGCCACATCATTGTGAGTTGGGTGCTATCTGTATCAACTCTGGCACCTGGATTCAGGTGAACCCTGCTCTAGACATCCTGAGCTGGTCTTGGCTAGCCCTGGATTATCAGGAACACTTGTGACCAATCTCCCTGTCCCTGGTTGCCCTCTGGACCTGAAAGACCCTGATCCCAGTTGCTCCGGGGCCTGCACAAACTATTTATGGATTGGGTGCCCTAAACACAGACAATATCTAGGCCTATGGAAACTTGATCAAGGGCCAGTAGCACCACTGTCTTATTCCTCCACAACCCATGGTGTGAACTGATTTATTGAAAGGAGCCCCTAGCGTTTTCTCCTCTCTGGGTTTGGCTTCTGTGCTAGTTTTTCTTTCATTGTTTTTGTTTACTTATCCTTTTTTCTCCTTTTTCTTTCTTCCCTTCCCTTCTTTTTATGGTTATTTCTATCTCCACTTTCATGTTTTCTTCTTTTAGTGTCTTTTTCTGTTCCCCCTCTTCTTTTTTTTCCTCCTCATTTCTCTTTACTGCTTTCTAGTATCTTTTTCTTTTCTTCTTTCCTCTCCCTAGCTGTGTTTAGTGCTTTCACATCCTTTGTATTTTCTCTTGTTTTTCTTTTCCATGGTTTTGTTTTCCTTCCCCTCTTTTAGTTATTGAATTACTTTTTATCCTTTTCTTTTTTGCTTTTTTATATGCTTGCTTTTGTCCTCTTTTGTGTGTCTATGTCTTCTCTTCATGCTCCACTAGAAATAGGGAACAGCAATTTTGCCTGTGCAGCACAGCTGTACCCTCTTTGACCCCACCCACTTGGCAAGAGCCAAAGACCAGCTCCTATACCATCTCATCAATGATAGATAGTAGCCAACACCAGCCAAACCCACTGTAAACTGAGCTGCATGAATGGCAAATAGAGAACTGTGCACAGGATTCTATTCTCTATTCACACCTACCATGAAGCCATTAAAGAGTACCTAAGAGTACACTGGAGTCCTGGTGTGACACTGTGGGTTAATGTGCCAGACTGCAAATTTGAACTGCGAAGTTGGTGGTTCAAGCTCACCAACTCTTCCTTGGAAACCCTATACAGGGTACCTATGGGTTGGAATTGACTTGACAGCACTTAACAACAACAACAAAGAGTACACCAACATACAATAATCAATTAAATGCAAATACAATGGCACCACAATGTCTTGGAGACAAAAGATAATCTCAGTTCACATGAAAACAAAAAATAAAAACAGATTGTTAAAGCAATTGACATGACCAAGATGAAGAGCCAGAAAACTGTTTTTTTTTTTTTTTTTTTATAGAGTAAAGGTATTGGAAATACCTGAAAAAGAATTCAATAGCATGATATTTATATTTGGGTACCTTGAACTTTTCACCTGATTTTTTTTCTTTGTATATAAGGTGTGCTTATTGCAGACAGTATATTGAAGGATCTTGTTTTCTTATCCATTCTTCCACTCTCTGTCTCTTGACTGATACATTTAATACATTAAAATTCAGTGTAATTATCAATAGGCTTGAATTAATTCCTGTCATTATGTTTGTTTTTTATGGTGCTGTTTTTTTCTTTGTTCTGAATGCCTTCCTGTTCTGAGTTCATGTTTGTTGTGTTCTTTCTTGTTAGTTTATCTTCATAGTTTTAATGTATCCATGTTCTTCTTGGATTTTCATTTTATTGGTATGTTATGAAGTATTAATCTTCTTTGAGGTTACTGTATAATCTATTAACTTTTACCTTCTTTAAAACAGTCTATTTTATCCTGCAATCTACCTGACCTCCTTACCTCCTGGAACTCTGTTCCTGTATTTTTCCATCTTCACATTGCCATTGTTTTGATCATGGACTGACCTCCCAGGTCCTCTGAACTCATTCTTGTAGTTTTACTCTGTTCTGGACTCTCCTATTGGTTGACTGGGTTCCAGGTGGTGTTGCAATGTATGTCAATCTCTGGTTGTTGTCTGTTCTTGTTGGTTCTCAGTCCAAAGAATTCCCTTTAAGATGTTTTGAAATGCTGGGTTGGCTTTGATAAAGTCACTTAACTTCTGTTTACCCTGAAATGTTTTGATTACACCTTCATATTTGATTGACAGCTTTTATGGGTAGATGATTCTTGTTTTGCAATTTTTTCTTTCAGAGTTTTATATATGTGTCTCCCCATTGCCTTCTTGCCTGTGTAGTTTCTGCTGAGATATCAGAGCCTAATGTGATTTGTTTGCCTTTGTAAGTAACACTTCTCTTTCCTTAGTTGCTTTTAGGATTCTTTCCTTGTCTTTTATTTTGGAGCACTTGAACATGATATTTCATGGTGATTTTCTATTAGGGTCTACCCTTTCAGGGGTTCATTTAGCTTCTTGAATGCTTATCTTCTCATCTTTCACGATGTTAGGGAAATTTTTTTCTAGAAGATCTTCAACTATCTCCTCTGTGGTCTTCTGAGATCCTTCCTGTTCCAGGACTCCAATAACTCTCAGATTTTTCCTCTTCATGGTGTCCCATATGAATCTTAGATTTTCTTCAGATTTTTTAAAATTCTTTTTTCTGCTTGCTCTTCTATCTTAGCAGTAGTGAGAGATTTGTCTTCCAGATCAATGGTTCTGGCTTCCATCTCTTCAATTCTACCCCTTTGCCCTTTCAGTGTATTGTCCATATCTGATATTTTATTATTAATCATTTGGACCTCTTTTTGCAGGTTTTAAATGGCTTCCAATGCTATTTCTATATTATTTAATTGTTCCTATAACAATTTCCTCACTTCTTCCTTATTTTAATCAACTCCTCTATGAAGCATTTGGATCACTTCAACATCATTCTCTTTAATTCCTCATCAGGCAGTTCCAAAGCCTGCCCTCATTCCAATGGGAATTCTAGGTTTACCTCTAGCTCATTTGATTCTGCTATTCTACCTTGTTTCTGCACATGAGCTGAGATCGTCCATTGTTTTGGGGGCATTTTCAATAATTATATGTATTTTCAGTTATTAAATGAATGTATGTTGGTGTAAGCTTTCTGATTGCCTCCTGGTAGATTTGATTAGGAGAAGGGCATCTCCTTCCACTTCTATTGTTACTCAACTCAGAGTAATTTGAGCAAGTGGTGGTTATCTACGCTTCTCTGGTGTAGTGCAGCTGGTATTGGTTCTTGCCCAGATGGTGGGATCTTATAGAATGTGATTGTAGCTTATCTATATATCTGAAATTCCTGTCTCTTCTTGGGTAGCGTAGGGAGAGAAAGAGGCCACCCAAAGATAAAATGGGGCCAAAACAAAACAAACAAACAAAACAGATTGGACACTAAAGTCTATAATTGCCATTAAAAAAAAAAAAAAGATTGAGCACTAATGTCTATAATCGCCACAAGAAAAAAAATTGGACACTAAAGTCTATAATTGCCACACACACACACACAAAGCAAAACAAAAAACTGTAGCAAAATAGTCTAGGTATTTATCTTAGTAAGAAACAACCCATATTTGGTCAGAGCTGTTCTAAGCTGTTCCTGTTGACTCTTTCCACTTCTTTGATTCAGGGGCCAGTGGTCTTTGGTGAGCAGATCCATGTGCTTGCACAGTAGAATCCTCTGGGGATAGGGAGCAGGGTATTCATTTGTTTAGGCACCCCCTCTAGTCACCAGAATACAAGTGCTCAGACAAAGAAAGAGAAAGGAGCAGAAGAAAGATCATTTGCACTTTTATCTCTGACTATCAGTGAGGTCTCTGCAATGGTATTTTGCTCCTGCTACTGTATACGCTGCATCCTGCACGTGGATGTCTGCTGGCTGCTGCTGCTCAGACAATGACACTTTTTCTGCGACAAATCCCACTAGCAGTAAGCCTTCAATACATATAACTATTTCTCTATATGTAGTTCAGAGTTCCAGGATCATCCCCTGAACCTGCTTTGTCCAGTATTTTGTGTTATTGCTGTTGGAATTCTGCCCCAATTCATTTTTTTAAAAAAGTGTTTTATTGTGAATTATGTGATATTTTACATGGGAGAATTAACTTTACATTCATCCTATTGCATGTTGCTTTATTGCCATGGTTACAATCTACTCCATGCATCATCAAACAACCAAAGAGTATCCCCCACAAGCCTGCTCCTCTCTCGTCAGCACACAGCCCCTCTCCCTCTCTGGATCTAGAGTCCTCAGCCATTCTATCTCTCCACATCATCATCTCTGTCTCCATCTCTGGTGTCACTGCTTCTCTGGGTAGGGTTCTGCACTCCACTCTTCCCCTTGATGGTCCTAGAGACTCTGCTACTGGACTACAAAGTCAAGTATTACCTTACTTTTGTTACAAAATGTCTACATTTACATTTCCAACCCTCACAGTTAGTCCTGATAACAATTATTCATTATTGTACCACAAGAGTCCTATTCCAATCTCCTTTCATCAGCCCACCCAGACAAAATGGATACTATTCAGTGGAGTTTCTACCTTCCTCTGTGTTCTCTGGATCTAGGCTCCCATTGGAAAGCTAGTAAGCCAGTCACTTCTTGCCTTGGTAGCCACCCCATCTTAGGTAGCCAATGTCCAAGTTGCCCATCTCTGTCTACTCTATGTACTAAGGGGGTGGGAATGATCCTTGCTGTAAAGATTTGTTCCCTCTTTTGAGCTACTGCATCCATGGGTGTAGGTCAAGTTCATCAAATTGTATCAGATTATTCTTTTTTTCTTCTTCTAGTTGAGTTCTGATCATCCAGCCATTGAAGCCAGGTCAAGTGGGTATTATCTACAAGTTTGGGTGTTCTTGTGCATATATACTCACTTCTTATAAGCTGGACACTTCATTCACCACTCTAGTCCTCTGTGGCTATGTCACTGATTCTGGGCCGAGGAGTCCCCAGGTCTTGCCACACCGCTAGCCAACCAAGTTTCTGCCTGGGTTCACAGGAGTCTATTGAATGTGGTAGGAATTAGCTCACAGCTTCATTGTTGTTTTTCCTCACTTCCCATTATTGTAAATCAACGTGGTCATCAGTCAGACTGCATGTCTGCTCATGTACTCCCCTTGAATCTTAGTCTTGGAAGGGGATTTGCCCTGAGGGGACCTGACCACTTGCCTTGATGTCTCCTGGGTGAGCATCTTGCTTGTTCTTGTAGTAGTCAGTTGGACTGCTGTTATTGTTTTTATTTTTCCTGTCGACCTTTCTTTCAAGAAGTATCTTCTATTCTTCTAGTCACTCCAGGCTGGTCCACTTGTCCTTTCAAGTGGAGATATCCCAACTCAGAAGATTCTGGATGGGGTTCAGGATCCCACCTATGGTCTTATGCAATGAGCAAGCTCCACAGGAAGCCTCCTTCACTGGGCAAGTTGTAGCCCCATTTTAGATATTCCAATAAGTTATAGGCTAAAGACGGACCTAACAGCTTTCTGTGGTGATATTTCTGGCTATTCCTTTCTCTCTCCCTCAGATTTCTATTTTACAATGGTATGCAAGGGAAAGTAAGATTCATAAGACAGCCAAGCCTCTTAACATTATTCTCCCCTTTTTACCCATTCAAACCATAACTCAATCCTTGCATCAGAAAGCATTGTTGTTCCAAGGTTGAACATGCATCATTATTTACCTCGGTCCCACTTAGCTCATGCAAACCTGCCTCATGTTCTTCTATTCGCCTTGTTCTTCCATTCCCCTCCCCTTTCTTGTGTATTGCCCCTCCTCAGAACCCAAGCTATCCTGTGTCTATTCTATACCCTGTGATCCACCTTTCCTGCCTTCCCCTCACCCCACCTTCCACATCCTGGTAATCAGCAAAGAAATTCCCCCTCCCTTTTAGTATGGATTCTTTTTCTTAGTCTTTTACAATAGTGGTTTTATGCAGTATTTCTCCTTTTGTGACTGACTAATTTCACTTACTTAACTGTGCTCATTCATGCTGGGTAGGGTGGAGGGTCAGAGAAAAAGAG
>NW_006408968.1:1237220-1238339 GCF_000296735.1 Chrysochloris asiatica
CCAATGAGATGGATTGGCCAAGTGGCAGCATCGATGGACTCAAGCATGGCAACAATAGTGAGGTTGGCCCAGGATCGGCAGTGTTTCATTTTGCTGTGCATAAGGTCACTATGGGTTGGTACCGACTCATTGCCACCTAACAACAACAAATTTCACTCAACATAATGACCTCAAGGTTTATCCATGTTATGTGGTGGCTTACAGCTTCCTTGTTATTCTTCAAGGTAGCATAATATTCCATTGCTTTTATGTACCAACGTTTGTTTATCAGTTGATGGGCACTTAGGCTGCCTCCTTCTTTTTGCTATTGTAAATAGCGCTGCTCTGACTATTGGTATGCATATTGGTGTGCATACTCGTGTTATGGCTCATATTTCTTGTGAGAAAACACCAAGTAGAGGAATTGCTGGATCATAAGGTATTTCTATTTAAAACCTTTTGAGGAGTGCCATATTGCTTTCCAGAGTGGTTGGACCATTTTGCATTCCCACCTGCAATGCAGGAGGGTCCCAATCTCTCCACAGTCTCACCAGCATTTATTGTCCTCTACTTTTTTGATCTTTGCTGTTATTGCTGGTTTGTGATGATATCTCATTGTTGTTTTGATTTACGTCTCTCTAATTGCTAGTGATCGTGAACATTTCTTCGTATGTTTGTTGGCTGCCTGGATCTCCTGCTTGGTTAAGTGTCTGTTCATGTCCTGTGCCCATTTTTTAATTGGGTTATTTATCTTTTTCTTGTAGAGGTGTTGTCGTTTCCTTTATATTTTAGAAATGAGTCCCTTGTCTGATGTGTTGTTGCAAAATATTTTTCCCGTTCTGTGGGTTCTCTTTTTACTCTTTTGGAGAAGTCTTTTGATGCACATTATAAGCTTTTAATTTTTAGTATGTTCCACTCATCTATTTTGTCTTCTTTTGTTTGTGTAGTTTTCAAAATGTATTGTAGTCTGTGTGTTCCCTGAATTAGAGCCCTCATATTTGTCTCTTTTTTTTCATTGATGGCCTTCATAATTCTGGGATCCACCTTTAATCTTTAATTTGTTGTTGTTGTTAAGTGCCTTCAAGTCGGTTCTGACCCATAGTGACCCTGAACAGGGTTTCTGAGGCTGTAAATCTTTAC
>NW_006408968.1:1239570-1240789 GCF_000296735.1 Chrysochloris asiatica
TGCTCGTTTTGTATATATGCTCTTAATTATGTTGAGGAATTTCCCTTCAATTTCTACTTTTTTTGAGTGTTTTTATCAGGAATGGATGTTGGATTTTGTCAAATTCCTTTTCTGCATCAATCGGTATGATCATGTTGTTCTTTTCTTTTTTCTTATTTTTATGGTGGATTACGTTGATTGTTTTTCTAATAGTCAACCATCCTTGCATCCTTGAATATGAATCCCACTTGATAATGATGTATTATTTTTTTGATGTACTGCTGGATTCTGTTGGCTAAGATTTTGTTGGGAATTTTTGCATCTATGTTCATGAGGGATAATGGTCTATAATTTTCTTTCTTAGTGACGTCCTTCTCTAGTTTGGTATGAGAGTTATGCTTGCTTCATAAAATGTATTAAGAAGTTTTCCATCTTCATTTTATATTTCAACTCAAGTATTGAATTTTTACTTTAGTTCTTTCATCTTGAGAAAAGGTGAGAGTACTTTTCCCTTTTGTTTTTATAACCAGGTCTTTGCACAGTTCATTATAATATTATATTTTGTCTTCTCCAGCTGTCCTTTAAAATTCCCTATTTGGCTGTTTCACTTCATCATTTCTTTCTTTAATAAGTTACCCTACATTCAGAAGCAAGTTTCAGAGTTGATATTCGTCTTTTTTCTGCTTGTCTTTTAAATGACCTTTTGGTTTCTTCATATATGATAACCTAGATGTCATTCCACAGCTCCTCTGGTCTTCCATCATTAATATTCAATGTGTCAAATCTTCTTGAGGTGATCCCCCAAATCAGTTAAGATATACTTAAGGTCATATTTGGCCTCTCATGGACTTATTTTAATTTTCCTCAGCTTCAGCTTGAATTTGCATGTAAGCAACTGATAGTCTGTTTTACAGTCAGTCTCTGTCCTTGTTCTGACTAATGCTACTGTCTTTTTCCTTCCAAGGTGTAGCTAATTTGACTCCTATATGTTTCATTTAGGGCACATATGTACAGTTTTCCTTTATACTGTTGGGAAAAAAAGGTATTTGCAAAGAATAAGTTGTTGGATTTTCAGAATTCTATAATACAATCTCTAGCATCTTTTCTATTGCCAACACCATATTTTATTTATTTATTTTTTATTTAAGGTTTTTATTGTGGATTGAGTGAAAGTTTACAGGGCACATCATCAGTTTCACATTCAACAATTCATATAACTTATTTCATTACATTGATTATA
>NW_006408968.1:1257787-1261094 GCF_000296735.1 Chrysochloris asiatica
GCACCGCCTGGCCGCCCTGGCAAACCGGAAGTCAGTATCAGTGCTTCTTGATTGCATGTTTGATTAATTTGAAACTGCAATATTTGACAAAAACTTCAATGGTCTTATCTTTGGCATTAGAAATTGGTGCATTAATTTGAGCAATAGTCACATAGACTGGGCTTCATTGCTGGTGTTCTGATATAGTATTGTACTTCAGGATAGATATTGAGATGTTCTTTTTATTTGATGCCATTTCTCTTGAATTTGTCATTCCTGGCATACTTGATTATATGACTGTCTGAATAAAAATGTCCAGTACCAGTCCATTTCAACTCACAAATGCCTAGAATATTGATCTATATTAATTTCATTTCATTTTTGATGAATTCTAATTTTCTTAGATCACACTTCATACATTTCATATTACAATTACTAATGAACATTTGCAGTGGTTTCTTCTGATTTTGAGTTCACCAAATTCAGGTCCTGAAAACTTTGCTTCATTCACATCATTAAGGTCATCCTCGGAAACCTTGTACAGGGTTGCTATGAGTCGGACCTGACTCCATGGCATATAACCACCACCATCACCTATTTTGAGGAGACAGCTGTTCTCCAGTTGTACTTTGAGTGCCTTCCAACCTGAGGGCCTTACACATTTGCCACTTTTTCATACTGTAGTGGTTTGTGTGTTGCTGTGATGCTGAAAGTTATGTTGTTAGTTTCAAACACCAGCAGTGTCTACCATGGTGGATGTGTTTCAGTGAAGCTTTAGACTAAGAAAACTCTAGGAAATCCACTTTTAAGAAACTAGCCACTGAAGACCTTATGAATAACTGTGTAACATTGACTGATATAGTTACAGAAGATGTGCCACTCAGGTTGGGAGGCACTACTGAAGAAAAGCTCCCTCCTCAAAGTAGAATTGACTTTTATGTGAATGAAGGAAAGCTTTTGGTATCTTCATTTGGTGATGGGGCACAACTCAAAATGAAAAGAAACAATTGAAAATTCCCACTGCAATGACTGAAGACCAAAGGAGTTGTGGGATGACACAAAGAACATCATACATGAAAAAAATAAAGGGTCATTAAAAATACAGGAAAGGAGCTCTGGTAGCATAATGGTTACGAATTGGGCTGCTAACCTCAAGGTCAGCAGTTCAAAACTACCAGCTGTTCCACGGGAGAAAGATGAGGCTTTCTGCTCTTGTAAAGATTTGTAGCCTTGGAAACCCTGTGCAGGGTCATTATGAGTCGGAACTGACTACATGGTACTTAACAGCAACAAAAAGACAGGAGAAAAGAAAACACCAAAGTAGATGTCAGAAGTGACTCTGAAATTTGTTCTTGAATGTAGAGGAGATAAAGAAAGAAATGAAGTAAAATAGTTAAACAGAATAAGTTAAAAGACAACTGGAGAAGACAAAGTATTATAATGAAATGTGCAAAGACCTGGAGTTAGAACACCAAAAGGTAATAAATAGCATACTCAGCATTTTTCAACCTTAAAGAACTGAAGAAAATATTCAAGTACTAGATTACACTGTTGAAACATTCTATGGGCAAAATATTGAATGATGCATGAAGCATCAAAAGAGGATATAAGGAATACACAAAATTACTGTTTCAAAAAGAATACTGGTTCACATCCAGTAATTTCAAGAAGGAGCATATGGAATCCTAGTGTGGTGCTATAGTATAAGCACTAGACTTCAAGTCACAAGGTCGGTAGTTCAAACCCACCAGCTCCTCCTCAGAAACCCTATACAGGGCTGCTATGGGTTGGAACCAACAACAACAAAGCATATGGTCAAGATGTTATTAATGGAAGAAGTCCTAGTTTCACTTAAGGCACATGGTGAAAATCAAGTTTCCATGAATTAATGGAATGTCAATTGATTTGTTTTACTAGAGTGAAGCCATGTATAAACATTCACTCACTTATCTATACCAAGAAATTTGGAAGACAGCTATCTGGTCAACCAGAGTCCTGGTATGGTTTATGGGAGTCCTGTGGGTTAATGGGCTGGACTGCAAAGTCGATATTACCTGTAAGGTCTGTGGTTCAATTTCACCAGCCACTCCTATAGACAGATGCTATGGGTCAGAATCAACTCTATTGCATTTGACAACAACAAAATCTGGTTAACCAACTAAAAAAGTGAGGTGGCACAGGAGACATTTGCTCATCTATGCCCAGAAGTTTGGAAGACAACTACTTGGCCAACTGATTGGACGAGATCTGTATTTGTGCCCATTCCAAAGAAAGGTGACCCAATGGAATGCAGAAATGACTGGACAATATCTTTGATATCCCACGCAAGTAAAGTTTTACTAAAGGTAATACAGAAGTGGCTGCAAGCATACATTGACAGAAAACTTCCAGAGGTTCAAGCCGGACACAGAAAAGGCCATGGAATGAGGGATATCATTGCAGATATCCGATGGATCTTGGCTGAAAGCAAAGAATACCAGAAAGATGTTTACCTGTGCTTTATTGACTACAATTAATTGTGCTCATGAGGGATCTGTATATGGACCAAAAGGCAGTTGTTCGAACAGAACATGGGAACACTGAATGGTTTTAAATTAAATATGGTGTGTGACAGGGTTGTATTCTTTCACAATATTTATCCAACCTTTATGCTGAGTAAATAATCTGAGACGCTGGATTAAATGAAGAAAAATGTGGCATCAGGATTGGAGGAAGACTCATTAACAACCTGCGATATGCAGATGATACAACCTTGCTCTCTAAAAGTGAAGTGGACTTAAAATACTGGTGAGGATAAAACCATTCAGCGTTCAGTAATACTCACACTTTGCAATGTTGTTCATAGTTTATCATGGTCCACACAATCGAAAGCCTTTACGTAGTCAATAAAGCATAGGTAAACATTTTCTGTTTTCAATCAAGATCTATCGGACATCAGCAATGATATCCCTCATTCCACGGCCTCTTCTGAATCCGACTTGAACCTCTGAAAGTTCCTTGTCAATATATGCTTGCAGCCATTTCTGTATTACCTTTAGTAAAACTTTGCTTGCATGGGATATCAAAGAGATTGTCTGATGATTTCAGCATTCTTCTGGGTCACCTCTCTTTGGAATGGGCACAAATACGGATCTCTTCCAATCAGGTGGCCAGATAGTTGTCATCCAAATTTCTTGGCAGAGATGAGTGAGTACCTCCAGTGCTGCCTCACTGTCTTGAAAGATTTCAATTTTTATTCCATCAGTTCCTGGTGCCTTGTTCTTTGCCAATTCCTTCAATGCCCTTTGGACTTCTTCCTTCAGTATCATTGGTTCTTGATTATATGCTA
>NW_006408968.1:1261950-1263691 GCF_000296735.1 Chrysochloris asiatica
TAAATTTGAATAATAGTAGTATTTACTGGTCTTCCCTGTAGGTTCATGGATATTATCCTGTTACAGACAGCATTGTACCTCATGACTGATCTGGATATGTTCTTTTTGACAATGAATGCGACACTATTCCTCTTAGTCATTCCTGGCATAGTAAACTATGTAGTTGTCCGATTCAAAATGGCCAATACCAGTTCATTTCAGCTTACTAATGCCTAAGACATTCGTTTTTTACAATTTCCAATTTTTCTAGATTCATACTTTGTACATTTCATGCTCTAATTATTAATGAATATTTACAGCTGTTTCTCTTCATTTTGAGTTGAGCCCCATCAGCAAATGAAGGTCCCAAGGGCTTTAATACTATGGGCTTTACTTCATTTGTGTCATCAAGGTCAACTCTACTTCAAGGAGGCAGTTCTTCCCCAGTTGCATTTTGAGTGCCTTCCAACCTGAGGGGCTCATTTTCTGGCAGTATTTCTGACAGTGTTTCTCTGCTATTCATATGGTTTTTAGTGACTAAATATTTGGAAGTAGTTTGTCACTCCTTCTTTCTAGTTGTCTTTGTCTGGAAGCTCATCTGAAACCTGTTCACCATGTGTGACCCTTCTGGTATTTAAAATGCTCATGACATAGCTTCTAGAATTACAGCAATTCACAAGCCACCACAGTACAATAAACTCATAGTGACCTTATGCACAACAGAATGAAACACTGTCAGGTACTGCACCACGTAGAACAAACAGGACATGTGTGAAACCCACTCTGAGGCAGTTCTCAAACCAATGAATGCCTTGATGAGAACCGCATGGAAAACCTTACATGCCAAAGATTATGGGAGCAAAATACACTGACCAGATGGCTGGGGGACTGATCTAAAATGAGAAGAAAATATGTGTGCCTAACTATTATCTAGTAATAACAAACCTTAGCTTTGTTGTGGTGTCTGGATATGCCTCTTGCTTAAGACTGTACTTAAAGCTGTATTGTAGTTAATAAGGTGGCTCTTGACTGACAATCTCGAGTCGTTGCTTTCATTCCCTGTCTGCCTTCTGGAGATCCTTCTCGTGCAGGATGGTCCTGCAAATAGCACCCCAGCAGGGACCAGAGAAGATTCTCGACAAAAGAGAAACAAAACGGTAAGTCATGGACATTAGGGAACACTGGAAGGAAGTAAAAAGAATTTGGTGGGATACCAAAAGCAGGGCGTAAAGTCTAGTATTAGGCACAGCAGAGCCATGAGTCAGAGGGACAGTAAATATAAGCCCTACATTTCTTTACTATGCTCTCTTTTAACTAATGTAGGGGTGTCAATATTGGAAGGGAAATTAATTAAACTATTAAATACTGTAGAACAATACTGTCTCTGGTTCCCTTATGAAGGCACCTTAGTTTTACAAACATGGAATAGAAAAAATGAAAGTTTAAAAAGGCATCATAGGCAAGGAGAAAATATTCTGGCTGAAATTTGGACCTCCTGGTCTTTAGTTAAATTGATTTTAGAGCAAACTGCAGGGCAATATAAGCATTATAAAGATAATGGATCTTCTGGGGAATGGTATTGTTCTCCCGATCCTTCTGATTTTCCACCTCCTCCCCCCACCTCAGCCCCTAGTGAGCCTTTGTCTAGAGGCACTTCACAAACATTATCTATTAGTAGAGGCCACTAAGCAAGGGGACTGATGATATGGAGTTTTTCCATCATCTCTTTCTGCAGATGTAGTCAATTTGATTTCTATGTATT
>NW_006408968.1:1265892-1267308 GCF_000296735.1 Chrysochloris asiatica
CTATGGACAATGTTGCAAAGTATGAGTATTTCAGAACACTTAATTGTGCTCATGAGGAACATGTACATAGACCAAGAGACAGTGGTTTGAACAGAACAAGGGAACACCAAATGGCTTAAAATTAGGAAAGGTGTGCTTCAGGATTGTAGTCTTTTACCATACTTATTCAGTATGTATGCTGAACAGATAATCAGAGAAGCTGATTATATGAAGAAAAACGTGGCATCAGGATTGGCTGATTAACAACCTGTGATATGCAGATGATAGAACCTTGCTTGCTGAAAGCCAAGAGGACTTAAAACACTTATTGATGAAGATCAAAGACCATAGTCTTTGGTATGGATTGCACCTCAATGTAAAGAAAACAAAAATCCTCAGCACTGGACCAGTAAATAACATCCATATAAATGGAGAAAAGATTGAAGTTGTCAGTGACTTCATTTTGCTTGCATCAACCATCAACACTCAGTAAAGCAGCAATCAGAAAACAAGACAACATATTGCATTGGGTAAATCTGCTGCACAAGATCTCTTTAAAATGTTGAAAAGCAAAGATGTCAGTTTGAGGACTAAGGTGCTCCTGACACAAGTCATGGTATTTTCAATAACCTCATATGTATATGAAAGTTGGATAGTGACTAAGGAAGACCATAGAAGAATTGATGCATTTGAGTTATGGTGTTGGAGGAGAATATTGAAAGTACCAAAATAGATCTTTGTTGGAAGAAATACAGCCAGAGTATTCCTTGGAAGTCAGGATGGCCAGACTTTGTCTTTCATACTCCAGACATATTGCCAGAGGGGACTAGTCACTGGAGAAAGATATCATGTTTGGTAAAATGGAGGGTTGGAGAAAAAAAAGGGAAGACTCCCCCAGTGAGATGGATTGGCACAGTGGCAGGATCAATGAGGTTGGGTGTAGCAACGATTGTGAGGTTGGTCAAAGATTGGGCAGTGTTTCATTCTGTTGTGCATAGTGTTGCTAGGAGTTGGTACCGACTTGATGGCACCTAACAATAACAATAACCTCTTGAAATATTGGAACATTGACCATTTATTTTTGGTACAGGGACTCTGTGTATTCCTTCCATCTTCTTTTGATGCTTTCTGTATCATTCAGCATTTTGCCTATAGAATCCTTCAATATTTCAAGTTGAGTTTTGTATTTATTTTCTAGTTCTTTCAGTTTGAGAAATGCTGACCGTGTTCTTCTTCCCTTTTGTCTGATGATATTGAGCTTTTCCACTGCTTCTTCCCACAATTTTATTTCTGTGTATACCATCTGATGAGGTCTATTTGTATAGTCATCTTTTATGTTGTTTAAAAAAGGTTTTTGTACTGTTGCAGAATTCTATCATCCAACATAGTTTCTATCACCAAAGCTATATTTTACAACTACTGATCCTTTCTTTTTGT
>NW_006408968.1:1267408-1271276 GCF_000296735.1 Chrysochloris asiatica
TGGAGAAGGATATCATGTTTGGTAAGGTGGAGGGTCAGAGAAAAAGAGGAAGACCCCCAACGAGATGGACTGGCCAAGTGGCAGCATTGATGGACTCAAGAATGGCAACAATAGTGAGGTTGGCCCAGGATCAGGCAGTGTTTCGTTCTGTTGTGCATTACATCGATATGGGTTGGTACGACTTGATGGCACCTAACAACAACAACAAAATGCAAGGGGACATGGATGAGATATTAGTTTTTCCTGTTTATTATAGAACAAATGCTGAAGGGGAAAATGTGATATATCATGAGCACTTTAATTTTTGAATTTCAAAAGAATTAAAATCAGTGGTATCAAATTATGGGATGCAAACTCCTTTCACCATCAGATTATCGCAAAGGATTACCGGAATTTACAGTTTAATTCCTGTTGATTGGCAACTTTTGGTTAAAACTGTTGTAAATCCAGGAGATTATTTGCAGTTCAGATCTTGGTGGTTTGAGTGAGCAGAGCTGCAAGCTAGAAAAAATGCAGCTCAAAATCCACATTTTAATATAAATTATGCCCATTTAACTCGATTTGGAGATTGGGTTAACACAGATGCACAAGCACGATATAAGGATGATAAAGTAGCCCAAATATCTTTGATTTTCAAACTAGCATGGGAGAAAGTGCTTCGCTCTGGGCATAAAGACCCCGCCTTTAAGAACATCCGCCAAGGTGCACTTGAACCTTACCCAGATTTTATAGCTTGCCTTCAGGAGGCTGTCTTTAGATCTATTAGTGATACCGTGGCAGCTGAAACTCTTCTTAGAATATTAGCTCACGATATGCAAATCAAGATTGTCAAATAGCTATTAGACTTTGTAGAGAAACTGGTGACATTTTGATTACATGAAACTGTGCCGAGGAATCGGAACAGAGACTCACAAAGCAAATTAACTTGCCCAAGCCACGGCGAATTAAAAAATTTCAAAACATCAAGGGACTTGTTTTAATTACAGAAAACTTGGACATTTCAAAAATAAAATTGCAGAATGAATAAGAGAATTGTAAGTCGAAACCAAAGTCCAATTAAAATGGTCTTGGGCTTGTGCCCATGATGCCAGAAAGGCTACCATTTGTCTATACAATGTAGGTCAAAATTTACAGAAGAAGGAGCCCCTGTGTCGGGAATTGGGAAGAGAGGCCTGGCCTCAGCCTAGAAAAACAATGGGGTTTGGGTAGCTCAAATTCCAAGTCAGAGACTGGAAACTCAGGGTCTTAGCTTCAATCACTTATCCCAGTCTTATCATTCATTGTGTCCCACCACCCAGAGCAGTGATGGGAATTGATTTAATAAGTAATGAAGATCGACTTTTGAAGCCCGGGGATAATCCAATGGTACTTACAACAGGTTGTAGAGGTCCCTTGGCTGAAGGGACGGTAGGATTGCTTTTGGAGCATTTGAGCCTTAGTATGAAAAATGTACAAGTCATCCCCGGGGTTATAGATGCTGATTATCCTGGAGAAACATTGGTAATAATGAAAAGTACTGTTCCTTTTTTCTACAAAAAAAGGAGATCATATTGCACAACTCCTGATTTTGCCTAGTCTAAGTCCAAAAGGGAAAGGGGAATGACAAGGAAGATTTGGAAGCACTGGAAAAAGGGGTTTCTATTGGACTGCTACCATTAAAGAAACTTGTTCCATTTTAACTGTTATTATAGAAGGAAAAAACTTTGAGAGTATTGTAGACTCTGAAGCTGATATAACTATTATAGCTAATAAATATCGGCATAAACAACAGGTCTTACAAAAACCTGATTATGCCTTAGAAGGTATTGGAGCAGTACCCAAGCAGAGGTATTGGCAGAACAATAAGGTTTTGTTATGTGAAGGGCATGAAGGACAACAAGGAACTATTCAGCCTTTAGTCACTAATACTCCAGTTAATTTATGGGGCTGGGATTTTCTACAACAGTGGGGAGCTTTCACTTCCATCCCTGAGCATGTGTATTACAAACAAGCTAGAAATATGATGATAAACAGTGGGTGTTATGGAGGGGGACTGGGACAATTACAGCAAGAAATATCTGAAAAACTCTCTACTCCAGAAATTAAGCTAAATAGAAGAGGCTTGGGATACCCTTTATCCTAAGGGCCACGGTTCCATCCAAACCTTTAAAATTAGTGTGGAAAACAGATATACCTATATGGGTCGAGCAGTGGCCTCTCAGTGCAGAAAAATTAAATGCCTTAAAAACTATAGTCGAGGAACAATTGACAAAGGGTCACACAGAAAACTACTAAGTTCAGCCCAAATACATTGTATACAAACTGAGTTATCTATTTCACTAGTTATTTTTCCTACTCTATTACACCCTACAGGGATTATTAGCCAAATACAAGCAATTTTAGAATGGATTCATTTGCCCCACCAAGGCCTTCGCTCAGTCTGGCCATATGTTGAGCAGATAATTCAATTAATTTATGTAGGAAGAAGGAGAATTGTTAATTTATGGGATATCCTGAAGTTATTTATGTTCCTTTTACAAAAGATCAAATTCAGGAATTATATACATTTTCCACTGCATGGCAAATTGCAGATGCTGAATTTCAAGGGATTATTTCAATTAATTACCCACAATCCAAACTTTGGGATTTTAAATAATGTACACCATATGTAAATCTAATATTGTCCTGAGTACCCCAATTGCAGGAGCAGATACGTATTTTGTGGATGGCTCAGGAAATGGAAAAGCGGCTTATTGGGGTCCCATGGAAAGGGTGATTACCAGTTCTTTGACTTCTGCACAACAAGCAGAACTTTTTGCCTTAATAACTTTATTACAGGATGTTTCCCTGCCATTAAATGTTCTAGCTGACTCAGTCTATGTAGTTAAGTTAGTTTCGCACATTGCTACTTCTTTTTTAAAACCATCCTCATCGCCTGTATTCCCATTATTACAACAATTGCAACAAACAATCAGGACTCGTATGCATTCTTTTTTCACAACCCATATTCGATCACACTCTATGTTTCCTGGGCCGCTAGCCACTGGCAATGAGGAATGCGGTAGTTGATCATATGGTCTCTTTTGCTTATTGTTATTATTATTATTATTTTTTTTTGTCTCTGGAAGAGGAGCATCACACAGTGCATTCTAACACTTTCTCTTTAATGCACACATATATTGCCTGAAGCCATGCACGAAAAATCATCTATACCTGCCCAACCTGTGCTCCTGCGAACCTGACTGAACATTCCGAGGGTGTTAATCCTCGAGATCTTCATACTAATGCTCTTTGATAAATGAATGTCACTCACGTCCCCGAGTTTGGTCGTATGGTCATTATACACGTCACTGTAGATACCTCTTCAGGATTTGTATGGGCTTCTGCTTGCATGGGAGAAACAGCTGTGTATATGATAGCACATTTACACGATTGTTTTGCAGTAATGGGTGTCCTTGCACACATTAAAACAGATAATGGGCCCGCTTACACTTCTAGAAAGCTTGTTTTATTTTCACAGAAATGGAACTTTCTACACACTACAGGTATACCTTACACTCCTCAAGGACAAGCGACTGTTGAACGTGTCAATCGCACATTAAAACTTCAATTACAAAAACAAAAAGGGGGAGTAGCCTCTTCCCCTCCACACCGCACCCCCCCCTTCAGAGCAGTTACACTTAGCATTAACAACTCTGAATTTTTTTTCGTTTTACTTCACCAGAGGGCTCTACGGCCAGAGAAAAGAATTTTAAACTTAATACCAACAATAGGACTTTACCTTGTAATTATATTTGGTGGAAAGATGATGATGGTAGATGGGAAAAAGGAAAATTAATAACCATGGGGTGAGCTTTTGGTTGTGTTTCCCCAGGAGATGGAAAACTGC
>NW_006408968.1:1278631-1279587 GCF_000296735.1 Chrysochloris asiatica
TTTTGTTTCCAATGTTTGCATTCCAGTCACTGGTGGTGGTGATTTTGTGCTGTGGAGTTGGTTCCAACTTATAGTGACCCTGTTTCCAAGGCTGTAAATCTTTATGGGAGCAGAAAGCCTCATCTTTCTCCCATGGAACAACTTGAGGTTAGCAGTCCAAATCATAACCACTACGCTACTAGAGCTCCTCATTCCACTCAGTAGTAATTACTAATACATCTTTATTGCATGTTTGATCGATTTCACACTGAAGAAGTAGGTAGAATTCTTAAGTTTCATCATGACTAGCGTTAGTAGTGGTGCATAAATTTGAATAATAGTGGTATTAACTGACCTTTCTTCTAGGTGTATTGATATTATCCTATGACAACATTATGCTTCAAGCTAGATCTTGAAAGGCTCTTTTTTATGCTGAATATGATGCCATTTCTCCTCCATTTTTTCATTCCTGGTGTAGTAACCATACGATTGTCAGTTTAAAATGTCCAATACCAGTCCATTTCAGCTCACTAATGCCTTGAATATTGATCTTTATATGTTCTGTTTCATTTTGACAAGCTCCAACTTTCCTAGATTCATACTTTGTACAGTCCATGTTCAAATTTTTAACAAATGTTTGCAGTTGTTTCTCCTCATTTGGTTGTGCCCACTTGCAAAGGAAAGTCCCAAAAGTTTTACTCTGTCTGTGTCATCACTATCAACTCCACTTTGAGGAGGCAGCTCTTCCTCAGTTTTATTTTCAGTGCCTTCCAACCTGAGGAGCTCATCTTCTGGCAGTATATCTGACATTATTCTCATTCTCTTAATGTTTACATCTTCTGGCAGTATATCTGACAATCTCTGCTGTTCTTCACAAGTATTATCCCTCTCCTTTCTACTCTGTCTTAGTATGGAAACTCTGAAATCTTCCACCATGGATGATGACTCTGCTGGTAGTTAAAATACCAGTGGCATAG
>NW_006408968.1:1279687-1283383 GCF_000296735.1 Chrysochloris asiatica
TATATATATATAGAGAGAGAGAGAGACCCTGTTTAGTATATAGTGGCATAAATATATATAAGCTCCAAAAAGTTCATGGGTAAATTTTATGAACTTTTAACTCCATTTTTTTCCACAATATTTTTGAAGCACCGTCACATGCACATCTCTATATATAGTTGTTATTGTTATTAAGTGACATTGAGTTCATTCCAACTGATAGCAACCATATATACATTTCCGAGGAGCGGCTGGGGAGTTTGAACAGCTGATCTTGTGGTTCAAACCGACCTTGCATTAACCTGCAGTGCCACACCAGGACTAAATAATATATATATGTGGCTATTTATAAGGTTCCACTGCTATTCCTAATGTTTACAGTGGCATTTCATCTGGTGAGGTCCATGTGTATAGTCATATTTTATGTGGTTTAAAAAAGGCATTTTCAGTGAAGTCATTGGTCTTCCAAAATTCTGTCTTGTGATTTCCATCACCAAAGTCATACATTCCATCTACTGAACTTTCTCTTTATTTCCAACCCTTACATTCTGATCATCAGTAATTTTCAATACCTCTTGATTGTATGCTTGATCGACGTCTGACTGAAGAAGATGGTAGAATTCTTCAATTTCATCATCTCTGGATTTAGTGGTTGGTGCACAGATTTGAGTAATAGTGGTATACACTGGTTTTCCTTTTAGACGTATGGATATTATTCTATCACAGCATTATATTTTAAGATAGATCTTGAAATGTTCTTTTTGATCATAGACACAATGCCATTCTTCTTCAAATTGTCATTCCCAGCATAGTAAATCACAGGATTGTCTAATTAAAGTGACCAATACCAGTCCCTTCAGCTCACAAATGTCTAGGTTAGTAGTCTTTATGCATTCCATTTTACTTTTTAATCTCAAATTTCCTAGACTCATAATTTGTACATGTTCAGATTATTAACGAGTATTTATAACTATTTCTCTTCGTTTTGAGTTGTGCCCCATTAGCATATGAGGGTCTCACAAACCATACTACATTTTTGTCAACATGGTCACGTCTGCTTTGAGGAGGCAGCTCTTACTCAGTAATATTTAGAGTGCCTCCCAACCTGAGGAGCTCATTGTCTGGCACAGTTTTTGACAATATTCTGGTACAATTCATAATTTTACAGTATTCAATATTCTGTGCTATCAGACAGTGTTCTACTACTATTTATAAGTTTTCCAGTGGCTACACATTCAAGATTAGTTCACCTTTTTTTCTTCCTAGTCTGTGTTAGTCTGGAAGCTCAACTGAAACCAGTCCATGATGGGTGACCCTGCTGGTATTTAAAACACTGGTGGTATAGTTTTCAGTATCACAGAAACATGCATGCCACCACAGTAAGACAAACTGACAGACTAGTGGTAATAATATTATTGTTAGAGTTTTCTACTTCTTTCTATAATTCTATTAGAGTTTAATTTATGTATTTTGAGGAACATAGATGTCCATTATTGCTATAATATTTATATATTGTTCTCCTGCTCAATTGACTCTTTAATTGTGAGATAATGTCCTTCTTCATCTCTTATGCTGATATTTTCCTTAAAGGCTTTTTTTTTTTTTTTTAAATCAGTAATTAATATTGCCACTCTTGCTCATTTTTTATTGTCATTAGCTTGATATATTTTTTCCATCCTTTGAATTTTAGTCCTTTTTGTGTAAAGTGTGTTGTATTTCTTGTTGAAAGCATATTAAACTGTTTTCTTATCTATTCCAGTACTCTCTGTCTCTTGAGTGGTACCTTTAATCCACTGACATTCAGTGCAATTATTGATATGTATGAGTTGAATGCATTCGTGGTGGTGCCATATGATAAGCACTGGGCTGTGAATTACAAGGTCCATGGTTTCCAGCCTGCCAGCCACTCAATGGGAGAAAGATGAGGCTTTCTTTTCCTTCGAAGATTTAAAAGTCTCACAAACCCTGTACAGGGTAACTTTGAGGTGGAAACAACTCAAAAGCACTTAACAGCAGCAACAATTGAATCGACTGCTGTCAATATGCTTTTTTATTTTTCTCTCCCAATTTAAAACAGTCTATTTTATCTTAAAATTTGTTTGATTTCCTCACCATTTGCAAGTTCTGTCACTATGTTTTTCCCTATTTTTGCTTCATAGTCATCTTCATTATAAATTGATATCTCCAGTTCCCTATTTTCTGTCTTGTGTGTTTGTTTTACTTTGGATATTTCTATACCTGGACTGAGTTCTGAATGTTGTTGCTATGTATGTCAATCTCAAGTTATTGTCTGTTATTAGTTGTCAGTCCAAAGAACTTCTGTTAGTATTTTTTGTAAAGTTGGTTTAGTCTTTGACGGATAATTTCACTGAATATTTGATTCTTGGTTGGCAATTTTTTGTTTCAGAGTTTTGCATATGTCTTCCAATTGCCTTATTGTTTGCATGATTTCCTCTGAGAAATCAGAGCTCAGTATTATTGGTTCTCCCTTGTAGGTAAAGTCTTGTTTCCTTGTCTTTACTTTTGGAGAATTTGATTATGATATGCCTTAGTGAATTTCTTTTGGGGCCTATCCTATTTGGGGTCCGTTTACTTTCTTGAATGCTTATCTTCTTGTCTTTCATGATGTTAGGGAATTTTTCATCCAACAACTCTTTAGCTATTTTCTTCTGTGTTTTTCTTTGTCTCTTCCTGTACTAGACTTCTGATTACCCATAAGTTATTTCCTCTTCATGGTGCCCCACATGATTCTTAGGTTTTCTTCAGATTTTTTTCCTTCCTTTATCTGATTGTTCTTCTGTCTAACTAGTATTCAGAGATTTATCTTCAAGACCATTAGTTCTGCATCCACTGATTCAAATCTACTCCTTTGCCCATTTATTGCACTTTTTATTTTTGAAATCAGAGTATTAATCATATGGATTTCTATTTGCATGTTTGTATTGTCTTTAATCCTTTATCTATTTTGTTGCTACCTACAGTGTTTCCCTGAATTCTTCCTTGTTTTCCTTGATCTTTCTGTCAATCATTTGTAGGTACCTAAATATCATTCTCTTGAATTCTTTTTCAGGTAATTCCAATGTCTTTTTTCCTCTCATAAACATTTTCTAGCTCTTGAGCCACTCTCTTGTTTCTTCATGTGAACAAAAATTGTCTGTTCCTTCTGAAACATTTTGGTGTCATTTTATTTGTATTTAATTGCTGATGGTATGTGAGCATGTTCTTAGGCACTCATATGATAGCTATAATTAGAGAATGGAAGACTGTGCATCATTCTCTGTTCTTCAACCATATAGCTCAATTTAGGATGGGTGTGGCTGATTTTGGTTGTTGTTGTTGATCACTTCTATAGCAGCTGATATTGGCTCTTTTCCAGTCTGTGGGGCCATGAAGGATACAATTTTGGCTGTGTTGTACGGGTATGGTTGTTGGATGCTGCAAGAAAGGAAAACACATGAGAGAAAAACAAACCAACAATAGTGTAAACAGAAAAATAATAAAGGAGGTAAAAGAAGGGAGGGAAAAGTAGCCAATAGCTAGAAATATAATACAATAACCAAAAGTGCATAGGGTCACTATAAGTCAGTACCAACTCGATGGCACCTAACAACAACAACAATCAATCAATCGTTTCTAAGTGTCTACATTTTCCTAAGGGTTTTTCTGTTTTTTGTATTAAATACAGAGTTTTAGAAATATTTATTTAAATATTACAAA
>NW_006408968.1:1283483-1285127 GCF_000296735.1 Chrysochloris asiatica
ATACAGTCACCATTATTGATTGGTGACCTCACGGAAAATTTTTAACAAATTGTTTATTGGAAGAAAAGGCTAATGTTATTTGTGATTTAATTAGTGAGCCTCACTGGAATGTTTCAGATGATGATATCTGGACTCAGGCATCACAATTAATGACTTGGCATGAGGGAGGAATGGCACCCCCTTCGCCACAGATGATTCACCCTGTTTTAGGACTTGAACAATGGGACTTATGGAAACTACCTTTTGCATTCTGACCTTACAAAATATTCATTGGGAAGTTTTCTGGAACAAGTCATAGTTAAGGCCATTTTGGAATTCAGAGTAAATGAGACTAAATACTCACAAGCCTGTATTCGAATGCCTTATGTCATAGGTATAGGAACAATAGAGATAAATATTACTGACAAAAGTCTGACTTGTCATTCCTGTAAACTGTATACTTGTTTGAATCATATGCTTTATGACAAAAATATGTCTATTGTCTTGTTTAAAGCGCGATTGAGTTTGGCTTCTGTTAATCTAATCAGGCCCTGGGAACAAAATGCAGAAATACATATATTAATGAAAATGTTGGGTAAAGTGTTTAATAAAACAAAAGGCTTATTGGAGCCCTTGTAGTCATTATCCTTGGACTTATAGCTACAGTTATGGTTGCTACAGTAGCAGGAGTGGCTTTAAGTCAAAGTATTCAAAATGCTGAATTTGTACAAAACTGGAAGCAAAATGCTCATCATTTATGGAGTCAACAGGATAAAATAGTTAGAGAAATTGTTTCTCAAGTATACAAATTGCAACAATCTGTAAAATGGCTAGGAGAGCAAATTGTAGCATTAGAATACAAAAATTCATTTAAATGTGATTGGCAGTACAATGATTTCTGTGAGTCCAGCAGAATATAATTGTAGTGAAATAGAGTGGCAAAAAATAAAAAAAAATCATCTATATGGTTTCAGAGGTAATATGTCTATAGATATAAAGAAACTCAAAACTCAGATGAATCATACCTTTAAACTGTGTATACAAATTAATCATGCTTATAGTATAGCTGAAACATTTCTTCAGGCAATTCAGGGATTTAACCCTAAGAATTGGTTTCATAATTGGGAAAGTTCTATTACTGCTGGAATAATGATATTGTTGGAATCCTGGTGTGGTGCTGTGGGTTAATGCACCAGACTGTAAAGCCGTTTGAACTAAAAGGTCAGCAGTTCAAGCTCACCAGCAGTTCCTAGGAAACCCTATATAGGGTTGCTATGGGTTGGAACTGACTGGACAGCACTTCACAACAACAACAACAATTATATTGATTATTGTTCTTCTTTTAATATCCTTAGTCTGGAAATGCATACAACGAAGATTAAGCTTTGTGGAGAAATCACAAGGAGTGCTTCTATTGCTTGCTTTACGAAAACAAAAAGGGGGAGATGTAGGAGAAACCAAACCAAGGAACGCCTTGATGAAAACCATAAGGAAAACCTTGCATACCAGATTATGGGAGCAAAACACACTGACGAGATGGCTGGGGGAGTGATCTAAAATGAGAGGAAAATATGTGTTCCTAACTGTTCTCTAAGGAGCTCTGGTGGCGTGTTGTTGTTGTTGTGATGTGCCATCGAGTCGGTTCCGACCCATAGCGACCCTGTA
>NW_006408968.1:1285275-1286983 GCF_000296735.1 Chrysochloris asiatica
CGAACCTCAAGGTCAGCAGTTCGAAACTACCAGCTGTTCCGCGGGAGAAAGAGGAGGCTTTCTGCTCCCTGTATAGCCTAAGAAATCCTCGGAAACCCGTACAGGGTCGCTATGAGTCGGAACCGACTCCACGGCACATAACAACAATAACAACAACTGTTATCTAAAGGAGCTCTGGTAGCGTAGTGTTTACAAATCAGGCTGCTGACCTCAGGGTCAGCAGTTCGAAACTACCAACGACTCCGCGGGAGAAAGTTGAGGCTTTCTGCTCCCCTAAAGATTTACAGCCTTGGAAACCCTGTACAGTGTCGCTATGAGTCGGAACCGACTCCACGGCACATAACAACAACAACTTTTATCTAGTAATAACAAACCTTAGCTTTGTTGTGATGTCTGGATACACCTCTTGCCTAGACTGTACTTAAAGCTGTATTGTAGTTAATAAAGTTGCTTTTGACTGATCATCTCGAGTCCCCTGTCGCTTTCATTCCCTCTCCGCCTGCGGAGATGCCCCTCCTGTAGGTTGGTCCTGCAGTGCCATCCTCCCAATTTTGTTACCTTTGATCCCATAGCTTCTGTCACTGTGTCCATCCATCTCTTTGGGGGGTCTTCCATTGGTAGCTGACCCTCCACTTTACCAAGCATGATGTCTTTCTCCAGGAACTGGTCCCTCCTGATAATATGTCCAAAGTAGAAGAGACAAACTCTTACCATCCTATTTTCTAAGTAGCATTCTGACTGTATGTCTCTCAACACAGTTTTGTTTATTCTTCTGGCATAGTTCTTTTAATATTCTTCTTTGACACTGTAATTCAAATGCATTCATTGTTCTACAGTCTTCCTTATTCAAAGTGCAACTTACACATGCATATGAGGATATATGTCGTTTGATTCCTTGCTGATGCTTCCATAAGTGTTGATTGAGAATCCAATCAAGTGAAGTCTTTAACAACTTCAATCATTTATTTGTTTATCATGATGTTATTTATTGCTCCAGTTGTGAGAATTTTTGTTTTCTTTACTTTGAGGTGCAATTCATATAGAGGTCCCTGTAGTTTATGATTTTTATCAGTAAGTATCTTTGTTTCCAGTAAGCAGGTTGTATCACCTGCATCTCACAGGTTGTTAATGAGTCTTCATCCAATTCTGATGCCGTGTTCTTTTACATATAATTGAGCTTCTTGGATGATTTGTTCAGCATATGTATTTAATAAGCATGGTGAAAGAATACAGTCTTGGCACACACCTTTCCTGATACCATTCATTATCCCTTTCTTCTGTTCTACCGTCTGCCTTTTGGTCTATGTTCAGGTTCCTCATGAGCACAATTGGTAGTTTGGATTACCTATTTTTCACAATATTATCCATAACTTGTCATGTTTCACACAGTTGAAAGCCTTTGCACAATCAATTAAGCACATGTAAACATCTCTATGTTATTCTGTTTCCAACCAAGATCCATCTGACATCAGCAATGATATCCCTTATTCCACATCCTCTTCTGAATCAAACTGTAGTTCTGACAGTTTCCTGTGTATGCACTGTTGCAGGCATTTTTGAATCATCTTTAGCAAATTACTACTTGTATGTGATATTAATGATAGTTTTCAATGATTTCTGTATTCTGTTGGGTCACCTCTCTTTGGGATAGTTATTAATATGGATTTCTAATCAGTTGGTTAGGTCTTCCAAAATTTTTTTTTTTTAA
>NW_006408968.1:1295528-1299272 GCF_000296735.1 Chrysochloris asiatica
GAGATTTTTGTTAAAAATTCATTAACAAATATTTTAAACTTATTTCTAGGTTGTAGGTACAATACTAAGAAAAAAAATCCTTTTCATTAAGTAAAAAAAAAAGAAAAAGCCTCATTCTTTTAAACACGAATGAAGGAGTACATATATATTCTAAAAAAAAATTCTACATGCTCATACATTACTTACTGAGGAAATTCCAGAAAGAATATTTAAATATTTGTGTTGGAGAAAATATAAAATATCTATTTACTGATGTACTAGTAAGTACTAGTAAAGATGTACTTTATCTTACCTTTCAAACATTACTTAGATTAACTAGAGGTAAGGTCCTAGAGGGTACTTTAAAAAAAATAAGTTTTTATTGGGAATTGAGTGATAGTTTACATGGGAAAGCATCAGCTTTACATTCACATTCATCCTATCATATTTCATTTCATTGCAATGATTTCAATCCCCTCCATGCATCATCATTCAATAACATTTGCTTCCAATCCCTCTGTTTTTCATTTTCAAAATTTTTGGATGTACACTGAAGCACTCAGGAATATATAACCATTCAAACAACCAAAGTGTATACCCTGCACACCAGCCCCCCTGGCCACCAGAATGCAGTCCTGCTCCCTCCTTGAATCTAGAGTCCCCACAGATCTTGTCTCTCCCCTTCATTATCTCTGTCATTATTGCTTCTCTGTATAGGTTCCCACACTTTGTTCTTCTCACTTTATGGTCCCAGGGTCCTCTGCTCCTGGGGTGCAAGATCAACCACTCCCTTCCTTTTGTTACACAATGTCTTATTTTTACATTTGCAACCCTCACAGTCACTATTGAACCACAAGAGTCTTATCCCCATCTCTTTATCCAGTCCCATCTAGACAGGTTGGAAACCACTCAGTGCAGAGTCTACCTTCCCCTGCACCCTCTGAAACTAAGCTCCCTCTTGAAAACTTGTAAGCCAGTTGCTTTATGCCTTTGTCGTTCCCCCCACCACCAACCTCATATCGGTTAGCCAATGTCTAAGTTGCCCATCCTGTCAACCCTGTGCACAGAGGGGGTGGGAATGATCATTGCTGTAAAGATTCGTTCCCTCTTTTAAGCTACTGTATCCATAAATATAGGTCAAGTTCATCAAATTGTAGTGGATTACACTCTTTTCCTCTTCTTTCTTCCTCTAGTCGAGTTCTGATTATTCAGCCACTGAAGCTAGGTCAAATGGGTACTATCTACAAGTATCGGTGTTCTTGAGCTAAATTGCCTTTTTTTTTTTTCCTCAAGTTTTTTTTTGTAAATTGAATGACACTTTACATGGCAGTACATCAGTTTTGCACTCAACCAATCATATTTTGTTTCATTGCAATGATTACAATCCCTTCCAAGCACCATCAGTTAACAATATTTGCCTTTATTCACTTTTTTTTTGATGCACACAAAAATACACAAGAACATATAATTGTTTTGACAACCAAACAGCACATTTACAAACCAACCTTCTGCCTACCAGCACACAGTCTTTCTCTTTCCATGAATCTAGAGTCCTCAACTGCTCTGTTTCTCTATGCCATTACTTCTGCTTCTATCTCTGGTGTTGCTGCTTCTCTGGCTAGGATCCCAGGTTCTGTTTATGCTCTTCCTTCTTGATGGTGCTAGGGTCGTCTGTTCCTGGAACATAAGATCAACTACTCCCCTCTTTTTGTTACACAACTTATATCTTTATAGTTGTGATGATTGCAATTAGTCATGATAACAATTACTCATTATTGAATCAAAATAATCATATTCCCATTTCCTTTCACCAGACCCATCTAGACAAGATGAAAAGTATTCAGTGGGGATTCTACATTCCCCTCTTTCTCTGAAACTGAACTCCTTTTTAAAAAAACATTTATTTATTTATTTATTAAGTTTTAATTGTGAATTGAGTGATAGTACATGAGAGTATCAACTTTACATTCATCCTATCATATTTTGTTTCATTTCAATGATTACAATACCCTCCATGCATCATCACTCAATAGCATTTGCTTCCAATCCCTTTGTTTTTTGTTTTTGGATGTACACGGAAGCACTTAGGAATATATAACCATTTAAACAACCAAAGGGTATACCTTGCATGCCAGCCCCCGGCAACCAGCACACAGCCTCTCTTCCTTCTTGATTTTAAGAGTCTTCAGCTGCTCCATCTTTCCATGTCATCATCTCTGCCTCCATCTCTGGTGTCACTGCTTCTCTGGATAAGATTCTGCACTCCACCCTTCTCCCTTGATGGAGTCCTCCACTCTTGGATTGCAAGATAACCACTTCTCTCCTTTTGTTACAAAACATCTACCTTTACACTTGCAACATTCCAATGAGTCCTGATAGCAATTATCCACTATTGAACCACAAGAATCTTATCCTCATTTTCTATCACCAGTCCCATCTAGACAAGTTGGAAACCACTCAGTGGAGATTCTGCCTTCCCCTGCACCCTCTGAAACTAAGCTCCCTCTTGAAAACTTGTAAGTCAGTCACTTCATGCCTTTGTTGCTGCCACCCCCTCTTCCACCCATTTTGGGTAGCCAATGTCTAAATTGCCCATCCCTGTCAATTCTGTACAGAGGGGGTGGGAATGATCATTGTTGTAAAGATTCGTTCCCTCTTTTATGTTACTAAATCCATAAATATAAGTTAAGTTCATCAAATTGTAGTGTGACACTAAACTCCCTCATGAAAACTTGTAAGTTAATCAGTTTGTGCCTTTTTAGCTGCCCCCTGCCCTATTTTAGGCAGCCAGTGCGTCCCTATCAACCCTGTGTACTGAGGGGATAGGCTTGATCCTTGATGTGAAAACTCCTCTATTGGTTGATATTTTGAGTTAAGATGTCCATAAGTATAGGCCAAGTTCCTCAAATTTTAGCAATTTATACTTGCTTCCTTTATTAAATTTCTCTATCTCCTCTAGTCAAGTTCTGATCATCAAGCCATTGAAGATAGGTCAAATGGGTACTATCTGCAAGTTTGGGCATTCTTGTGTGCTTCCCCCACCACTTCATATCAGCTGGACGCTACCATCTCAGCTCTAGCCCCCAGTGACTAGGTCAGTGTCTATGGGCTCAGAAGTTCCCAAGTCTCCCTAAACTTCAGATCAACCAGCCCTGCCTTTTCTCTTTATCGTATCAATGTTGACAGGAGTCTCTGGAACATGGTCGAATTCAGCCCATGTCTTCATTATTGCCTTTCTCCCACTTCCACTCAGAAGTAGACCAGCATGGTCACCAGTGGGCTTACAAATCTGCTTGTGTGTTCACTTTGAGTTTCAGTCTTGGAATGGGGTTTGCCATGAAGGGATTGATGGATTGCCTTGATGGATCAAGGATGAACAGCTTGCTTATTCTTGTAATACCCAAACAATCTGCATTTATAATTTTTTTCTGCTGATCTTTCTTTCAAGAAGTATCTTTTCTTCCTCTAGCTGCTCCAGACTGGTCTGCATGTCCTTTCAAATGAGAATACCCTACATCAAAAGGTTCTGTATAGTGCTCAAGATTCCACCTAAGGCACTATACACAAGGAGCCTATTTCACTGGGGAATATCTAGAACTCCTTTTAGGTATTTCAATCAGTTATAGTCTGAAGACTACCATGGGTCTGTCAGTTTGTCATACTGTGGTTGCTTGTGAGTTGCTGTGATTCTGAAAGCTATGCCACCAGTATTTTAAACACCAGCAGGGTCACCCATAGTGGACAGGTTTCAGATGAGCTTCCAGA
>NW_006408968.1:1300342-1304565 GCF_000296735.1 Chrysochloris asiatica
AAAGAAAGCAAAAAGTCATTAAGAAGACAAGAAAGAAGGAAAAGATCAAAATGGATGTCAGAAGAGACACTGAAACTTGCTCTCCAGTGAAGAGATGCTGAATCAAATGGAAGAAATAAGGAGGTCCAAGAGCTAAACAGAAAATTTCAAAGGTCAACTCAAGAAGACAAAGTTAAATATTACAACAAAATGTGCAAAGATCTGGAGTCAGAAAACCAAAAGGGAAGAACATGTTCAGCATTTCTCAAGCTGGGGGAACTGAAGAAAAATTCAAGCCTCACCTTTGGTTACTGAAGGATTAGTTGAATGATGCAAAATGCATCAAAATAAGATGGAATGAATACACAGAATCACTGTACCAAAAGGACATCATTGATATTCAACCATTTCAAGAGGCAGCATATGATATGAGCCAATGATACTGAAAGAAGAAGTCCAAGATGCATTGAAGGAATTGGCAAAGAACAAGACTCCAGGAATTGATGGAATGTAAATAGAAATCTTTACTGGGCAGGGCTTGATAGCAGATAGGTTAGAGGGGCAGTGAATATCTCTGTTAACAATAAGACAGAATACCAGGTGAAGCAGGTTCACGGGAGAGCTCCAAAACTCTGAACCACATATGTAAGAATATTTAAAAAGTTTGAAGCCTTATAGCTAGTGGAACTTGTAGTGGAAGCAATAAATCTCTTACTTTTGAATCTGCTGGGCTCAGCAGTGACCAAGTGGTGAAGCAAGCAGACCCACCATGGAATAATGCTTATGGGAACCTCAGAGACAAAGGTGGACAATATTTGTTGTTTGGTTTTGTTTTGTCCTGATTTTTTTTTTTTTTTTGATATCTGTTCATTGGTCTTGCTGTCTGTGCACATCCATTCTGGTGACTAGAAGGGGTGCCTGAGTTAGTGGACACTCTCCACCCCCACCATTGAAGGGTTCTCCTACCAAGCATGCACACAGATCCTCTCAGCATTTAAAGAGACAGGCAACTCAGAATGGCCACAGTCGGTCCTGAACTGTTTATTAATAGGGGCAAGGCCAGAACAGGGGGTCTGGAGAGGGAGAGTGTTTAAAACTAAAACAGGCCAAAAATTAAATCCTAAGATACAGCATAACAACCAACAGTGGCATCTTGAACTTTATCAGGCAGCCGTGAAGGCAAGAAGCTGAAAGAGGAGATTAAATTCATACTCATATTAGGCTACAGATTTTTTTTCCTTTCCTCTCTCCTCTCCTTTTTCTGTGATTATAGACTACAGTATCCAATCTGTTGTTTTGTTTTTTAATTTTTTTTTTTTTTTTGCAGTTGCTGTTTTGTTTTTGTTCTCTTTTTTACCTGTAGGGGGTTCTTTCTCTCCCTGTACTATCCAAGAAGAGACAGCAATTGCTACCATATAGTCAAGATGAAATCACACCCTATAAAGCCCCGTAATACAGGCAAGAACCAATAGCAACTGTCATACTCCGGGGAGGCAGACAACACCTGTGAAAGATACTCTTAGTTAAGCAATAAGAAGAGTGGAAAGGGAAGCCCACCTCCTGATCACATCTACCTGAAGGCAATCAGAAAGCATAAAAAATACTAAAACACACACTCAATTAAGTATTAAGGCCACAGCTAACTGCTAAACATGTCCAAGAAGCAAAAACAGATGACCATATCAGCACATGTCCAGAAACAAGACAAAATGTCTAAGACAAATGACCTAGAGGTAGACCTGGACTCCATTCTGGAAGGAGGGCAGGCCTTGGAAATACCTGAGAAGGAATTCAGAAAAATGATTATAAAATGTTTCAAAACACTTTACAATGGAGTTGAGAAAAATAAGGAAGAAGTCAGGAAAGTGCTACAGACACAATAACAAACAAGATAGACACAGCATTGGAAACAATTCAAAACCTACAGAAAGAGGTTCAAATGATTATTAATAGAATATCAGAAATAGGCAATACACTGAAAAGACAAAGGAGTAGAATTAAAAAGATGGAAGGCAGAACTAGCGAGCTGGAAGACAAATCTCTCAATACCACTAAGATAGAAAAAAGGATACAGAAATCCAAAGAAGGACTAAGATTCATGTTGGACAACATGAAGAGGAATACTTTAAGAATTATTGGCATTCTGGAACAGAAACAATCACACAAGTCCACAGAGGAGATAGTTAAAAAGCTTCTGGAGGAATATTTCTCTAACAGCCCGAAAAGTGAAAAGATAAACATTCAAGAAGCTCAATAAACCCCAAGAAGGTTAGACCCCAAAAGAAAATCATGAAGAAATATCATAATCAAACTCTCTAAAATCAAACATAAGGAGACAATCCTGAAAGTAGCTAGGGAAAAGGAAAGTGTTACATACAAAGGCAAGCAAGTCAAATTAAGCTCAGATCTCTCATCAGAAGCCATGCAGGCAAGACAGCAATGGGGAGACATATATAAAATCCTGAAAGAAAAAAACTCTCAACTAAGAATCCTTTATCCAGCAAAGCTATTAATCAAATATGATGGTGTAATCAAAACATGCCAGGATAAACAAAGCTAAGGGATTTTTTCCAAAGCCAACCCTGCACTACAAAACATCCTAAAGGAAGTTCTGTGGACTGAGAACTAACAAGAACAGGTAACAACCAGAGATTGACATACGTGGCAGCACCTCCCAGACTAAATTGACAGAAGGAAAAGTCGAGAAGAGAACAAAACTATAATTAAAAAACTCAAAGAATCTGGGGGGTCAGTCTATGATCAAAACAATTAGCATGTGAAAGAAGGTAAAGACATAGGTACAGAGATCCAAGTGGTGACAAGGTTAGGTAGATTACAGGATAAAATAGACTGCACTAAATGGAGAGAAGCAGCAGTCAAGAAATCAAACGACGTATTGCATTAGGCAAATCTGCTGCATAAGAACTTTTTAAAGTGTTGAGGAAAGACGTCAGCTGGAGGACTAAGGTGTGCCTGACCCAAGCCATGAGGTTACTTTCAATAACCTCATATTCATGTGAAACCTGGACAGTGAATAAGGAAGACCATAGAAGAATTGATGCTTTTGAGTTATAGTGTTGGAGAAGAACATTGAAAGTGCCACGGGCTGCCAAAAGAACCAATAGATTCGTTTTGGAAGAAGTGCAGCCAGAGTACACTTTGGAGGCCAGGATGGCCAAATATCGTCTCTCATACTTCAGAAATATTGTTAGGAGGAACCAGTCACTGGAAAAGGATGTCATGTTTGGTAAGGTGGAGGGTCAGAGAAAAAGAGGACGATACCAAACAAGATGTGTTGGTCAAGTGGCAGCATCGATGGATTCAAGCGTGACAACAGTAGTGAGGTTGGCCCAGGATCAGGCAGTGTTTCATTCTGCTATGCATACAGTTGCTATGGGTCGGTACTGACTTGATGGCACCTAACAACAACAACAACAAATGGAGGGAACGGTTAATGGAATATATGGTAACCTCAAAGAAAATTAACACTTTACACATACCAAGAAAATGAAAATCCATGAAGAACAAGGAAACATTAAAACTATGAGGAAACTCAAAAGACAGAACACAAAATCCATGAAATTAGCACAGGAAAACACGCAGAACAAAGAAAGCAGAAACACCATAAAAAATAAAACATAATGGCAGCAATTAATCCATATCTATCGATAATTACACTGAACGTAAATGGATTAAATGCACCAGTTAAGAGACGGAAGGTGGCAGAATCAATAAGAAAACAAGATCCTTCAGTATGCTGTCTGCAAGAGACACATCTTACACAAAGAGACAAAAACAGATTAAAAGTCAAAGGATGGAAAAATATATACCAAGCTATTGCAATAAAAAATGAACAGGAGTGGCAGTACTAATCTCTGATAAAATAAACTTTAACACAAAAACCAGCATAACAGAAAAAGATGAACATTATCTCATGATTAAATGGACAAATGAACAAGATGACACAAATATAATAAATATATATGATCCCAGTGAAAGAGCTCCAAAATATATAAAGCAAACTCTAATAGATTTGGAGAAAGAAAATGATGAATCTACAATAATAGTGGGTGATTTTAATATACCACTTTCAAAATTGGATAGAACAACCAGAAAGAAACTTGACAAAGACATAGATGAAATAATCAACACAATCAGCCAACTAGACTTCATAGATGTGTACAGAGCATTTAACCCAACAACTGTACAATACACATTCTTTTCCAGTGCACATGGAACATTCT
>NW_006408968.1:1306077-1307657 GCF_000296735.1 Chrysochloris asiatica
CAGACTAGGAAGAAAGAGTGACAAACTACTTCCGAATCGCTTGTCACTGAAAACTCTATGAATAGCAGAGAAACATTGTCAGATACAGGACCGGAAGGTGGGAAGGCATTCAGAATGTGACCGGCTGTCAGCACCCAGTCCTTCTCTTTCCATGAGTCAAGAGTCCTCAGCTGCTCCCTATATCCATGTCCTCATCTCCGCCTCCATCTCTGGTGTCGCTACTTCTTTGGATAGGGTCCTGCACTCTGTTTGTGCTCTTCTCCCTTGATGGTCTTAGGGACCTCTGTTTCTGGACAGTAAGATTAACTACTCCATCATTTTTTTTAAAAAAAACACTTCTACCTTTACAGTTGTGACTGTCACAATTAGTCATTATAACAATTATTCACTATTGAATCATAAGAATCTTATCCCCATTTCTTTTTACCAGACCCATTTAGACAAGATGAAAACTATTCAGTGGGGACTCTCCCTTCCCCCACACACTCTTAAACTTAACTCCCTCTGGAAAACTTGTAAGCCAGTCTCTTCATGCCTTTAACGCCCCCTCAATTTAGGTAGCCATTGTCTAAGGTACCCGTCCCTCTCTACCCTATATAGAGGGGACAGGATTTATACTTGATGTGAAGATTCTTTCCTTCTCAGTTGGTATTTTGAGCTACTACATCCATAAGTATAGGCCAAGTTCATCAAATTGTAGCAATTTACATTAGTTTTTTTTTTTTTTAATCTATTTTGATAAGAATGTTGTTTATTGGTCCAGTGGGGAGGATTTTTGTTTTCTTTACATTGAGATGCAATCTATACCGAAGGCTATGGATTTTGATCTTCATTAGCAAGTATTTTAAGTCCTCTTCACTTTCAGCAAGCAAGGTTGTATCATCTGCATATCACAGTTTGTTAATGAGTCTTCCTCCAATTCTGATGCCAAGTTTTTTTCCATATATCTCAGCTTCTCAGATTAATTGCTCAGCATACAGGTTGAATAAGGATGGTGAAAGAATACAACCCTGTCGCACACCTTTCTTAATTTTAAAACATTCGGTGTTCCCATGTTCTGTTCGAACAACTGCTTCATGGTCCAGGTACAGATTCCTAATGAGCACAATTGAGTGTTCAGGAATACTCATAATTGGCAATGTTGTCCACAGCTTGTCATGATTCACACAGACGAAAGCTTTTGCATAGTCAATAAAGCACAGGTAAACATCTTTCTAATATTCTCTGCTTTCAGCCAAGATCCATCAGATTTTAGCAATGATATCCCTCATTCCATGTCCTCTTCTGAATCCCATTTGACCCTCTGGAAGTTCTCTGTCAATGTATGCTTGCTGCTATTTCTGTATTACCTTCAGTAACACTTTACTCTCATGGGATATCAAAGATATTTTCTGATGATTTTTGCATTGCGTAGGGTCACCTCTCTTTGGAAGGGGCACAAATATCAGTCAGCCAGATAGTTGTCTTCCAAATTTCTTGGCAGAGATGAGTGAGTGCCTCCTGTGCCGCCTCACTTTCTTGAAAGATTTCAATTTGTATTCCATCAATTCCTGGTGCCTTGTTCTTTGCCAATTCCTTCA
>NW_006408968.1:1307945-1314268 GCF_000296735.1 Chrysochloris asiatica
CTTGAATTTATCCCACCTGAATTTAGAGATCATCTGAAGAATAGATTTGATACATTAAACACTAAAGACCGAAGACCAGAAGAGTTGTGGGATGAAATCAAGAACATCGTAACAGGAAGAAAGCAAAAAAATCATTAAGAAAACAAGAAAGAAGGAAAAGATCAAAATGGATGTCAGAAGAGACACTGAAACTTGCTCTCCAATGTAGAAATGCTAAAGCAAATGGAAGAAATGAGGAAGTAAAAGAGCTGAACAGAAAATTTCAAAGGTCAGCTCAAGAAGACAAGGTCAAATATTACAATGAAATGTGTAACGATCTGGAGTTAGAAAACCAAAAGGGAAGAACATGCTCAGCATTTCTCAAACTGGGGGAACTTAAGAAAAAATTCAAGCCTTGAGTTTCATTATTGAAGGATTCTTTGGGCAAATTATTGAATGATGCAGAAAGCATCAAAAGAAAATGGAAGGAATACACAGTCACTGTACCAAACGGAAATGGGTGATGTTCAACCATTTCAAGAGGTAAATGGTATAGTTTTCCCAAATTTTTTTCAGAGCTGTCTTTATATTTTTTTTTGTATATTGATTTTGTACCCAGCCACTTTGATGAATTTTTCAATGAGTTCAAATAATTTTCTGCTGAGTCTTTGAGATTTTCTATGTGTAGTATCATATCATCTGCAAATGGAGAGAATTTTACTACTCTTTTTGCCAATTTGGATGACTTTAGTTTCCCTTTCTTGATTTATAGATCTGGCTAAGAATTCCAATACAATATTAAATTGGAGCAGCGATAAAGTGCATCCTACTTTGGTTCTGTTCACAGAGGAAATGCTTTGAGTTTCTCACCAATGAAAGCAATTGTTTGTGGTTGGATTTGTATATATGCTCTTAATTATGTTGAGAAATTTCCCTTCAATTTCTACTTTTTAGTGTTTTGTTTTTTTTCTTTTTTTATAATCAGCAATGGGTGTTAGATTTTGTCAAATGCAATTTCTGCCATCAATTAATATGATCATGTATGTTTTTTCTTTGTTATTTGTATAGTGGATTTTGTTGATTGTTTTTCTAATTTTGAATCATCCTTTCATCTCTGGTATGAATCCCACTTGGTCATTATGTAATATTTCTTTGATAGTTGTTGGCTAGGATTTTGTTAAGAATTTTAGCATTTGTGTTCATAAGGAATATTGGCCTACAATATTCTTGTTTAGTTACACTCTTGCCTAGTTTTGGTATAAAGGTTACCTTTGTGTCATATTGGGAAGTTCCTATCCTTTTCTATGTTATGGAATAAATAGTTTGAGTAAAATTGATGTCAGCTTTTTTCTGAATGTATGGTAAAAACCATCTGGACCCATCTGGGAATATTTTTAATGACTGGATCAATTTCTACTTTTGTTGTAGATATTTTCAAGTTTTCTATTTCACTCTGTGTTAGTTTGGGTAGGTTGTGTTTTTCTAAAAATTTATCCATATCGTCTAGATTTTCAAATTTATTGGTGTACAATTCTTTATAGTATTGTTATCCTTTTTATTTCTATTGGCTATGTTGTGATGTCACCCATATCATTTGTTATCATAGTATTTGCAGCTTCTCGTTTTTTTTTAGATTTGCCAATGGTTTCTTTATTTTATTAATTCTTTCAAAAAAAACAGTGTATTTTCTTGTAGTTTCTTTCTGTTGTTTTTCTGTTTTCTAAATTTTTTCTTCTGTAATCGCTATTATTACTTTTCTTCTGGTGTCAGTAGGCTTTCTTTGCTTCTTTCCCCCTCATTGTTGGGTATTTTGAGTTAAGGTGTTGATTTTTGTTTTTTTCTTATTTTCATATATGTGCAATTATGCTATAAATTGCCCTCACAACACTATTTTTTTTTTTTTTTAAGTTTTTATTGTGTGTTGAGTAAAAGTTTACAGGGCAGATCATTAGTTTTACGATCAACAAATCATTCACCTTGTTTCATTACAATGATTATAATCGCCTCCATGTACTATTAGGTAACAGTATCTCTCCCTATTCACTTTATCTTTTTGTTGTTGTTGTTGTTAAACACTCAGGCATTTACATCACCATCACAGCACTGCTTTTGTAGTGTGCCAAAAAACTCATTTTACTAGGTCCAGCCATCACCACTTATGGAAGCAAAAGGCAAGAAATAAAATGAAACAGTGCTGAGAGGACAATTTATTGCAATATGTGCATATATCCCAAAAGAAGAAAGAACCAAAATTAACACATTAACACAACATCTCTAACAATTAGAAACAGACCAGCAAAGTAAACGTATAGTCATCAGAAGAAATAATAAATATTAGAAGAGAAATACATGAGATTGAAAACAGAAAAACTGTAGAAAGAATCAGCAGGATAAGAAGCTGGTTCTTGGAAATGATTAATAAAATTGATAAACCATTAGCAAATCTAACAAAATAAAAGAGGGAGAAGACAAAATGTGATGCCACAATGGAACCAATGGAAATAAACAAAAAAGTAATGGAATACAATGAAGAATTGTACTCCAACAAATTTGAAAATCTAGAGGAAATGCATATACAACCTACCTATACTTATACAGAGTGAAGTAGAAAACTCGAACAGACCTATAACAAAAGAAGAAATTGATCAGGTCATCAGAAAATGCTCAACAACAAAAAAATGCAGGTCCAGATGACTTCATTGTTGAGTTTTACCAAACATTCAAGGAAGAGCTATCACCAATTCTATTCAAATTATTCCAAAATACAGAAAAGGATGGGAAACGTCTTAATATATATTATGAAGCAAACATAACCCTCATACCAAAACCAGGAAAGGACATGACTAAGAAAGAAAATTATAGACCAATATCCCTCATGAATATAGATGCAAAAATTCTCAATGAATTCCAAAAAATCTCAACAGAATTCAACAACAACAACAAAAAATACATCATGACCAAGTGGGATTCATATTAGGGATGCAAGGATAGTTCAATATTAGAAAAACAATCAATGTAATCAACCATATAAATTTTAAAAAAAGGAAAAGAACCACATAATCATATCAACTGATGCAGAAAAGGCATTTGACAAAGTCCAACATCTTTTCCTAATAAAAATACCCAGCAAAGTAGGAATTGAAGAGAAATTCCTCAACACAACTAAGAGCATTTATACTATACAAAACCAACAGGCTTTGACATCACTCTCAATGGACAGAAATGGAAAGCCTTCCCTTTGCAAACAAGAACCAGACAAGGATGTTCTTTATCATCACTCTTATTCAATATTGTATTAGAAGCCTTAACCAGAACTTTTCGGCAAGATAGGAAAATTAAAGGCATCCAAATTGGTAAAGCAAAAGGAAATCTCTTTCTATTTGAAGATGAATGATCCTATACATAGAAAACACAGACTCAGAAACAAACAAACAAACTACTAGAACAAATTGGATGATTCAGCAAAGTGGCAGGGAGTACATGATCAACATACAAAAATTAGTCTTTATCCTAATAACGGCAGCACTGAATAGGAAATTAGGAAAGCAGTACCATTTGCAATAGCTGCCTAAAGGATGAAATATTTAGGAATTAAACCTATCAAGAGAAACAAAAGACCTATCTATACAAAGAAAACTACAAAACACTACTATAAGAAACCAAAAGAGACTAACAAAAATGGAAGAATATACCATGCTCCTAGATAAGAAGACTTAACACTGTGGAAATGTCAATACTACCCAAAGCAATCTACAGATAAAACACAATCTCAATTCAGATTTCAACAACCTTCTTTAGATAAATGGAAAAAGTGATTACAAACTTTATATGGAAAGGAAAGAGTCCTTGGTAAGCAAAGCACTGCTTACGAAGAACAAAGTTGGAGGCCTCTCACACCCTAATTTCAAAATTTACTGCATGGCTATATTGGTCAAAACAGCCTGGTATTGGTACAATGAAAGATACATAAATCAGTGGAGTAGAATTGAGAATCCAGAAATCAACCCATCCGTATAGAGCCAACTGATCTTTGACAAAAGACCAAAATACATTGAATGGGGAGGAGATAGTTTCTTCAGCAGATGGTGCTGCAGAACTGGAAATCGATATGCAAAAGAATGAAACAAGATCTTTATCTCACACCATATAAAAAAACCAACTCAACATAGATTAAACACCTAAATGTGAATCCCAGAAATATAAAGGTCATCAATGAAAAAATAGGGACAGATTTAAGGGGGCTGATGTTTGTTCTGTGGGTCAATGCTCTGGACTGCAAAGTCACTTTGAACTGTAAGGTAGGCAGTTAAAGCTCACTAGCTGCAACTCAGAAACCCTACACAGGGTCGCTATGGATCAGAACTGACTCAGCTGCACTTAACAGCAGCAACAACAAGACAGGGCACACATAGCCTTTTAAAAATTGCAAAAATCACACGAATAAAATAAGACAAAATAGATGATTGGGACATACTAAAAATCAGAAACTTATGTTCATCAAAAGATTTCAAAAAAATGTAACATGGAAGCCCACAGGATGGGAAAAAATCTTTTGCAATGACATATCAGACAAGAGACCTAATCTCTCAAATCTATAGTAAACTACAACACCTCTACAAGAAAAAGACAAATAACCCAATTGAAAAATGGGCATAGGACATGAACAGACACTTCACCAAGGAAGACATTTGGGCAGTCAATAAACATAAGAAGAAATGTTCACTATCATTAGCTACTTGTTGTTGTGAAGTACCATCGAGTCAGTTACGACCCATAGCCACTAGAGAGATGCAAATCAAAACAACAATGAGATATCATCCCACACCAGCAATAACAGCAAAGTTCAAAATAGCACAGGACAATAAATACTTGTGAGGATGTGGAGAGACTGGGACCCTCCTAAATTGCCAGTGGGAATGTAAAATGGTTCAGCCACTCTGGAAAATGGTACGGTGCTTCCTGAGACAGTTGGAAATAGAAATACTTTATGATCCAGAAATTCCTCTACTTGGCATATATCTACAGAAATGTGAGACAGAACACGAATAGATATATGCACACCAACGTTTATTGCAGCACTATTCACAGTTTCAAGGAGCTCTGATAGCGTAGTGGCTACGAATTGGGCTGCGAACCGCAAGGTCAGCAGTTCAAAACTATCAGCTGTTCCGCGGGAGAAAGATGAGGCTTTCTGCTCCTGTAAAGATTTACAGCCTTGGAAACCCTATACAGGGTCGCTATGAGTCAGAACTGACTCCACGACACATAACAACAACAACATTCACAGTCTCACATAGAAAAAAGATGGAGACAGCCTAAGTGCCCAACAATGCAAGAATGGATAAATAAACTTTGGTACATACACACAATGGAATTCTATGCTACCTTGAATAATAACAATGAAGGTGTAAACCACCATAAAACATGGATGAACCTTGAAAACATGCTGAGTGAAATTAGTTGGTCACAAAAGGACAAATATTGCATAAGACCATTATTGTAAAAGCTTAAGAAAAGATACCCACACTAAAAGGAAAAAAGAAAACAAAACTCTGATGGTTACCAGGGGTGGAAGGAAGGGGATAGTAAAGCACAGGTTAGGGGATAGTCATATCATAGCTTGGATGTGGGGGATAGCAATATATGAGGAAGGGAGGGCAATACACAAGAAGAGGACTGGAGTGGAAAAACAAGTTAGATTGGGGTACACTTAGGTAGGTTTGCATGGGCTAAATGGGACAGAGATAAATAGTGATACAAGCTCAACCTTCGAACAACAGGACTGTATGATACAGGGATTGAGTCACCATCTGAATGGGTAAAAGAGGGGAAGTAATGTTAAGATGCTTGACTTTCTTATGGATATTGTTTTCCCTAACCTACTATTGTAAAATAGACACTTGAGTGGGATAGAAAAGAATATCAGGAAACATGATTACAGAAAGATTGTAAGTCCATCTTCAGCCTATAACTGATTGGTGGTAGTGATGGTATACCTTGGAGTTGGTTCCAACTCATAGCAACCTTGTATGGGATTTCTGAGGTTGTAAATCTTTATGGGAGCAGAAAGCCTCATCTTTTGCCCAAGGAACAACTGACAGTTTTGAATTGCTGACCTTGAGATTTAGCAGCCCAACTCATAACCACTACGCTACTGGAATACCTAAAAGGGGTTCTAGAGCTTGCCCAGTGCAATAGGCTTTTTGCAGAGACTTTGAAGTGTATAGGATCTTAGGTAGAATCCTGAGCCCCATCCAGAACCTTCTGAGGTAGAACATTCCCACTTGAACGGGTTTGCAGACCAACCCTGAGTGGCTAGAGGAACTGAAGATACTTGAAAGAGA
>NW_006408968.1:1315138-1315976 GCF_000296735.1 Chrysochloris asiatica
TGAACTTGACCTATGTTTATGGATGTGATGGTGGTGGTTATGTGCCATGGAGTCTGTTCTGACTCATAGTGACCTTGTACAGGATTTCTGAGGCTATAAATCTTTACAGGAGCAGAAAGCCTCATCTTTCTCCTGCAGAACAGCTGATAGTTTTGAACTGTTGACCTTGATGTTTGCAGCCCAATTCATAACCACTGCACTACCAGAGCTCCTTTATAATTATGGATGTAGTAGCTCAAAATACCAATAGAGAGGGAAGGCGTCTTCACATCAAGAATCAAACCTATCCCCTGTATACACAGGGTTGATAGGGACTGGTAACTTAGATATTGGCTATGTAAAATGGGGATGCCATCTATAAAGGCATGGAATGTCTGGCTTGCAAGTTTTCAAGAGGTAGTTTTTTTTTCAGAATGTGCGGGGGAAGATAGAATCCCCATTGAATAGTTTTCATCTTGTCAAGATGGGTCTGGTTAAAGGATGCATTTGATTCAGTAGTGAGTAATTGTTATCATGACTAATAACAACTGTCACAACTGTAAAGGTAGAAATTGTGTAATAAAAAGAGGGGAGTAGGTAACCTTACATTCCAGGAATAGGAGATGCTAGGACATCAAGTGAGAAGTGCATGAGCGGAATGTGGGACACTAAACAGATAAGCAGTGACACCAGAGGTGGAGGCAAAGGTGATGGCATGGAGAGATTGAGCTGCTGAGGACTCTAGACTTATAGAAAGAGAAAACACTCTTATCAATGGAGAAAAGATTGAAGTTGTCAAGGATTTCATTCTTCTTGGATCAACTATCAACACTCATGGAAGCAGCAGTCAAGAGATCAG
>NW_006408968.1:1316338-1317485 GCF_000296735.1 Chrysochloris asiatica
AAGAGGAAGACCCCCAGCGAGATGGATTGGCCAAGTGGCAGCATTGATGGACTCAAGCATGGCAACAGTAGTGAGGTTGGCTCAGGATTGGGCAGTGTTTCGTTCTGCTGTGAATAAGGTCACTATGGGTCTGAAATGACTTGATGGCACCTAACAACAACAACAACTATCAATGTAGAGTTATCTATCTCTTTCTCTAATTATATTTTTGTTTTTGTTGTTAAGTGCCATCCTGTTGGTTCTGATTCACAATAACCCTATGTACACCAGAGTGAAACACGACCTGATCCTACGCTATCCTCACAATTGCTGCTACGTTTGATCCCTTTGTTGCTGCCAACATGCCAATCCATGTTGTTGGGGGTCTTCCTCTTTTACATTGTCCCTCCACTTTACCAAGCATTATGTCCTTCTCCAGGGACTGGTACCTCCTGATAATTTGTCTGAAATACAAGAACGAAGTCTGGCCATCTTGGCTTCCAAGGATCTGGCTGTACTTCTTCCAACAGAGATTTGTTTGTTCTTTTGGCAGTCTACAGTACTTTAAATATTCTCTACCAACACCATAACTTAAATGCATCAATTTTTCTATTATCTTTTTGTTCATTGTCCAACTTTCCCATACAGATGAGACTACTGAAAATATCATGGCTTGTGTCAGGTGCACCTTAGTCCTCAAACTGACATTTTTGCTCTTGAAGTCTGGTCATTTTTGCTTCTAAAGAGCATTCTGATTATACTTCTTCCAACACAGTTTTTTTTTTTTTTTCTTATTCTGGTAGCTCATGGTACATTTAATATTCTTCTCCAACAATGTAACTCAAATATATTAATTCTTAGATGGTCTTATTCATCGACCAACTTTCACATGCATATGAGGCTGTTGAAAATACCCTGGCTTGGGTCAGGTGCACTTTAGTCCTCAAATTTGACATCTATTCTCTTGAACACTTTACAGAGGTCTTGTGCAGCAGCTTTCCCTAATGCAATATGTCATTTGACTTCTTGATGTCTGCTTTCATGAGTGTTGATCAATTCAAGCAAAATGAAGTCTTTGACAACATTTTACTCTACTAGAATTTGATTTCTGTATTTTGAGGCTCTTTCAATTGGGGCTTAGGTATTTATTATGGTTGTGTCTTTTGCT
>NW_006408968.1:1318567-1322510 GCF_000296735.1 Chrysochloris asiatica
TTTTTCCCAATCTGCTTTCAGGAGAATTTGATTATGACATGTCTTGGTAATTTTCTTTTGAGGTTTATACTGTCTGGGGTTCTTTCAGCTTCTTGAATGTGTATCTTTTGTCTTTCATGATATTAGGGACATTTTCTTCCAACAGCTCTTTGACTATTTTTTCTGTGCTTTTCTTTATCTTTTCCTGTTCTAGAATTCTGGTCATCTGTAAATTGTTCCTCTTCATGTTGTCCCATTTGCATTTTAGGCTTTCTTCAGATTAAAAAAAAAATGTTTTTTTTTCCTGATTATTCTTCTAGCTTATTAGTATTGAGAGATTTATCTTCAAGCTCACTAATTCAGGTTTATATTGATTCAAATTTACTTTTGCCTTTTCAATGTATTGCCCATTTCTGAAATCTAGTATTATTTTCTGGATTTCTATTTGCAGATATTGTATTGTCTCTTATCCTTTAATATTTTGTTTCATTGTTCTTATAGGGGTTCTCCTGAATTCTTCCTTGTTTTCCTCAATCTTGCCAATCATTTGGAAGTATCTAAATATTGTTCTCTTAAATAATTTTTCAGTTAGTTTCAAAGTCTTTATGCCTCAAAAATGTCTTCAAGCTCTGCCTCTTGGTCACTTGGTTGAGTAACTCTGTCTTGTTTCTTTGTGTGAATAGAAATTGTCTGCTGCTTTTGACATATTACTTTGTTGGTGTATTTATATTGAGTTGGTGATTATATGTTGGTGCATTCTTAGGACTCACCAACCTCCTTCCGGTGGGTGTGATCAGGAGATGATCTTGTGCACCATTCTCTGAATGTGCAGTTCAGTTGAGAATGGATTTAGCTGATGTTGGTTGTTGTCATTGATGCAGTATATAGCAGCTTGTATTGGGCCTTGCAATGAGTGTGGTCATAACAGGTACAGTTATGACTGTACTGCATGGACACAGTTGCTGTCTCCTGTTGGGTGAGACATGAAGAATAAACTCACATACAAAAGAGGAGAACTAACACAAACCAGTGAACAACAGGGGAAAAATAGTTAACAACAACAACAAAACAGGTCACAGCTAGAAAAAGAATACAAAAACCAAAGAGAGAAAAGAGGGAAATGAAAATAAAATAATGAAAAAGAGAAACAGAAAAATACCTAAACAATATTAGGGAGAAGAATGAGTAAAAGGGAAAGAGATTAGAAATGGCTAATACCAGGTTCAAAATGACCAATACCAGTCCATTTCAGCTCATTAATGCCTAGGATATCAATCTTTATGTGTTCCATTTATTTTAGACAACTTCCAATTTTCCTATATTCACATTTTGTACATTCCATGCTCCAATTATTAATATATATTTACAACTGCTTCTTCTTATTTTGAGTTGTGCCCCATCAGCAAATAAAGGTCCCAAAAGCTATCCTCCATGTGTCATAACAGTAAGCTCTGCTTTAAGGAGGAAGTTCTTCCCTAGTCTTATTGTGAGTGCCTTCTAACCTGAGGGGCTCATTTTCTGGCACTGCATCTGACAATATTCTGTTGCTCTTTGTCATGTTTCAGTATTTAGTATTAGAGTGCTACTTAACCATGTTCCACTGCTATTCATAAGGGTTTCAGTGACTAGTCACAAGTAGTTTGTCTTTCCTTCTACCTAGTCTGTCTTATTCTGGAATCTCATCTGAAACCTGTCTACCAATGCACACTTTGCTGGTAAATAAGATACTGATGGCATAGCTTCCAGCATCTCAGCAACACACTGCCACCACAGTATGACAAACTTATAGTTTGAATAGTAAATTTCAACTCACTAATAGCTAGGATATTGATACTCATGCATTCCATTTCATTTTTGACAACTTTCAATTTTCTTAGATTCACAATGTGTACATTTTATGTTCCATTATTAATGGATATTTGCAGCTATTTCTCTACATTTTTAGTTTTGCCCCATCAGCAAATGAAGTTCTTAAAAGCTTTATTCCATTCATATCATCATTGTTACTCTACTTTGAGGAGGCAGCTTTACCACCATTGTATTCTGAGTGTCTTCCAACCTGAGGGCTCATCATCTGGCACTATGTCTTATAATGTTCTACTCCTATTCATAATGTTTTAATCTTTTGGTAGTATATTTGGCAATGTTTTGCTGTTGTTCATAAGGTTCTCAGTGGCTAAACATTCAGAAATAGTCTGCCTCACCTTCTTCCTAATCTATTTTAGTCTGTAAACTCCGCTGAAGCCTGTCTACATTGATGTCCCTGTTGGTATTTCCAATACCTGTAGCACAGATTCAAGCATCACAACAACACACAAACCACAACAGTACAACAAACTAACAGAAAAGTGGTGGAGACTGCATCATAGAAGTAAGGATTACACTACATGGAATAAGGTTTTGCAATATCATAGAAGTTAGAATTTATAACACATGGAATAATTACATCAGAATAAGGCTGATCACACCACAGAGGAGATGATTACATTATACTAGATTTCATCATGGGTGATGACTATGTCTTAACTGCCAAATCACTGAAAATGCAGGTCCAGTCAATTTTACACAAAACCTTAACTATCACACGAGTATAGCAAAACATTTGACTTTTTAACAATCTTCATACATACAGTTCAATGATATGTTCATCATGTTTTCATATCCATTTCCAAATTAATTTCTGAGATCTTCCAACATTTAATTGCTAGTTTAGTTGTTGTTGTTAAGTACTGTCAAGTCAATTCCAACTCCTAGTGACCCGGTATAGGGTTTTGTTGTGTTGTTGTGAGGTGCTATCAAGTCGATTCCAATCCATAGCGACCCTGTATAGGGTTTGCAAGGAGCAACCAGTGAGCTTGAACCACCAAACTTGCAGTTCAAATGACTTTGCAGTCTGACGCATTAGCCCACAGCGCCACACCAGGACTCCCTTGTATAGGATTTGTTGTTGTTGTTATTAAGTGCCGTCGAGTTGATTCCGACCCATAGCGACCCTGAACAGGGTTTCCGAAGCTGTAAATCTTTACGGGAGCAGAATGCCTCTCTTTCTCCCGAATAGCAGCTGGTAGTTTCTAACTGTGGACCTTATGGTTCGCAGCCCGATTTGTAACCACTACGCTATATAGGGTTTACGAGGCTTTGAATCTTTGCAGAAGCAGAAAGTCTTATGTTTCTCCTGTGGAGCAGTTGGTGGGCTCAAACTGCCAACTTTGTGGTTTGCAGTCCAGTACTTATTGTATACAGCCACCATGCTCCCCAGTTCTAGGATTATTTACTTACTTATTATTTTAAATAGATTTCTTAGTATTTTCTACAGAAACTGTCATGTTGACCATGAATAGAGACATACTTGCTTCTTCCTTTCTAATCTCAAGTTTTTCTTCTTTCTTTCGTTTTTAACTTTTCATCGTGAATTGAATGAAGGTTTTAAGAGCAGATCATTTGTTTTAGATTTGACAAATCATGCACTTCAATACCCTCAATATAACATCACTTAACCCACTTCCTCCCTGTCTTTCCTGTTTCCATTCTTCCTTCTTTGTTAATCCTTCTGAATTTTGTCCTTAGGCAAATGCTGCCTTCTTGATCTAGAATGGTTGACCATTCTGTGGTGTGCATATCTCACTAGCGTTGTTGTTCCCCTTTGTATTTCTTTATACTTTATATGTTGTTGTTAAGTGCTGTCGAGTCTGTTCAGACTCATAGAGACTGTGTATAGGGTTTCTGAGGAGTGACTGGTGAGTTTGAACTGCCGACCTTGGGGTTCAAACTAACCCAGTAGTCCAGTGTATTATCCTAAAGGGCTACTTTATGTATATTTGTGTCATAACAATAAGCTTTACTTTATATGTTGTTGTTGTTAAGTGCCTTCGAGTCAGTTCCGACCCATAGCGACCCTGAACAGGGTTTCCCAGGCTGTAAATCTTTACGGGAGCAGAAAGCCTCATCTTTCTCCCGCGAAGCA
>NW_006408968.1:1324050-1328882 GCF_000296735.1 Chrysochloris asiatica
TGCTGGTTTCTTTGTTCTGCATGTCTTCCTGTGCTGAGTTCATGTTTTGTGTGTTTTTTTCTTGTCTGTTTCCTCATAGCTTTAATGTTTCCATGTTATTCTTGGATTTTCATTTTCTTGGTATGATGTGAAGTATTAATTTTCTTTGAGGTTATCTTATATTCTATTAACATGTCCCTCCATTTAAGACAGTGTATTTTATCCTGTAATATATCTGACCTTCTCACCACCTGGATCTCTGCTTCCGCTACAAATTCCACTAGCCTTCAAACTTTTAAAGTACTCCTATATATGTGGTTCAGAGTTCTGTAACTGTCCCCTGAATCTGCTTCAACTAGTATTCTGTGCTATTGCTGATGGAGATCCTTACTGCACTTCTACCCTATCAGTCATCAAGCCCTGCCTCCTATGATTGGCTCCACCAGTCTCCATAAGCCAGTAAGCCTGGTTTTTTGTGTGTTTTTTTCATGATTTTGAATTTTGTTCCACATTTTCTCTCACTCTATCTAGGACCTTCTAATGTGCTCACTTTCAGAGCAGGTGGCAGTGGTAGCTGAGTATCATCTAGTGCTTTTTTCTGGGTTGTGGAGATTGGTGTTTTCACTGTCCATTGGACTAATTGTTTCCAGGCATCTTCAATTTTCATCTCTCTTCCCTCCCCCAGACAGGGAGAGAACAATTGTTGTACTATGTTGCTCTTTTGAAAACTCAGAAATGACTAGGTTTAAGACCCACACTATTTTGGTATGACCTCAGAAATATAACAAAAGAATACCCTTATTTCAAAATAGGGTCAAATTTACAGATAGAGGAGTTAGGATTTCAGCATGTGTTTTTGTGGGTTGCATATCAATCCTTAATACTGTGGTCACTTGCTTTCTGATTTAGTAAGTAGTCACTCTTTGTTCTTGAAAATACTCAATGTTCTTGAAAAATTGCATAAACTCTAACTGTGGGCACTTTGGCTTACTACAATTAATGAATAATCGAATGAATAGGTTTTCACCTTCCATGGCTAAATTACCTTTATCAATATCTTGGATTCTAAGGCTCTGCCTTGTTCTAGCTTGTTCTTTACTATATGGTATCATGATCAAAGTCCTGGCCCTGAACTCAAGATAAGGGTGTGGTAGCAGAATTACCTCAGGCTGTATTATGAAATGCCAGTCTCATCTGCTTTTAGTTATTTCTCATGGAGCCATGTCTATTTGTGTGACCACATCCACTACCTTGTACAATTCTGCTTACCAGACTAGAAAAATATCCTTGTATCTGACATTCTTAAACCCAGTGAACTGTCTTGCCTCAGGAAAATTTCCTCTCCTAGCCTCTCCCATACTATCTTTCTATATTTGCTCCCTCATACTAAGGTAATAACTTATAGTCCACCAATAAAATTTTATGGTCCTCTGGCCCAGTAATTCAGAGTACAGAGTCCCTGTACTATCAAACATGCAAACATGTCTTTGATAGGAAGACTCTAAGTTGAATGGTGCAGGTTTTTTCCAGCTTATTGATTCGCTTAATGTTTTCTGTACCCCGGACAGTCGATCTATTCTCCTCTTCTTCCCTCCTATCATCTGTCTCCACACATGAGATCAACTCACATCCATGTTCCTTCTACTCACACCGATTCTCAGTCTCCTCAAGCTGGCTACAGGTAAGCCTTCTGGGTTGGACTGCTTGCATTCCCTTTTTGTTGATTAACATTTTGAGTTCTTTAACTACAACTGGTATATAATGGCTAGCAGGTACCTTTACTATTCTGTATCCTCCTGACTTCTCTTAGTTATCTGCCAATTCCAGGGGCTGTGGGAGGGCTTGAACACTATGGAAAGTATTTTAAGATCCCAGAAATAAGGGGGCAAAGAGGGTAAAGGGAGGTCACAATAGTGGGGAAGAGACACACCAAAGATGTTAAGGTGAATAAATCAAATGTTAGTCTCAAATGGTTGTGGAATTTAGGCAAGAAGGTTTCTAGTAGAACCCTCAAGCTTCTGACTTGGGTGCCTGTATTGAAGGAGGCACTGTTTAGGATTTTTGTTGTAAAAAAAGATGTGTCCAGTTGTGGTTGTGCTGAGTGAGAAATGTTTGTGTTGTAAAACCTAAGAATGGGAACTTTTGTTAGAACCTGGCCTATTCTGGAATAAGTACTCTTTTTTTTTTTTTTCCCCACTTACCATCAGGACAAAGACTGGTGCTTATGATGGTTGAGTATTAAATTAAAATTCACAAAATTCATTGGAGACTGGGAGTCAAGTGCAGGTCTCTGGTTGATCAGGTCTAGTCATAAGGGACTAAACCAACTGTGTTTACCCTCTGTCTCTACTGATCCATCTGCTACCTGCCCGTTTATGTCTGTTTTACTGAACAAAGCTAAGAAAAGGGGAATAAAGGTCTTCAAAACTTGCTCTTGTTTCTACAACAAAATTCCTATGTGTTATTCACAAGAGAGCCTCTCCTCTATTGTTTAAGGAGCTTCTTTATCTGAGTTCTGTTTCCACATTAGGCAGCAGTGTATCATGAAAATTATCTTGGAGATAGAAAGATCTTATTATTTAAAAACCTTGCTTTTTCTTCTCATTAATTTTATGGATCATAACTCCTCTAAGTGTCTATTTGCTTATCGTAACATGGAGACAGCATTCCATTTCTCACAGAGTTGTTGTGAAGATTACATGAGATTCTGTATGTAAAGCAAGCAGCACAAAGCTCTGCTAGTGCACGAGACATGTTCAATCAGCAAAGTTTTCCCCTGGTTCCCAGGAGAAGGAACAATAAAGTGGAAAAAATTGGTGTATTCAAGTGAAATGACAACAACAAAGTCTCACAAAAAAGTACTGAAAATTTTCTGTGGGTTCTGTAACCCTGCACAGTACAGAAGCAGGACCATCGACAACCTAGCAGACTTAGACTGGGTCCCTCAGAACAGATCTCAAGATACATGGTTTGTGTAGGAGATAATTTTGGAAAATGAAAGTGAGGCTTTGGACACAGTGAGGTTTTGGAATGGATGACAGTTCAAAGAGATTCTGTGAATGAACAGAATTGATGTGGATAACTGGGGCTCAGTCTCACTGAAGCTTTCGGAGGAACCACACAGATGATATGCCAGAATTATCTCAAAAGGGGTCAGGGAGACTGAAGTTTCATTGATTGCCTCTTTTCCTCCCACTGAATGAGATATGCCTTTAGGGTTAATAAAATCTTAGTACTTCTGGCCTGTTCTACACCTGAGCTGAGAAGATTCTAAAAGACAGAAAAAAGGCCTCATTAGAAAGGTAAAAAATAGGCTCCTGGGGTGGAGCAGTCATCTTTCTAAGGAAGTGCTCCTGCCAGGACATGTAAACTTGGAGTGAGGGAGAGACAAGGCAAGGCATCATGCCTACTATGCTAGGACAGCAGTGGTTAGAGAGTGAATGACACACAGTTATGATTCATTTAATAACAATTTCAGAAAGATTTATAAAACATATTTAAAGTAAGAAAATTTAGTGCTACAATTAAAAAAATAAAATCACCTCCAAAATTTATGAGACATAGTTTGCCTCTGATGCATATACCACACATACACACATACACATATATCAGTAAGCGAATATATGTGAATTATTCAAGAGACATTCCCGGTTCAAAGGAGTATGTACATAAAAGTTAAAGAGAATGGCACTCCATAATTTGTGGTCTCTCTCTAAAGAAATTTTGTCACAGAAAGGCAAATGTTACTTACATTGGGGAAATTACTGAAATGATCATTTTTGTGTGTGTGTGTGTGAATTGAATGAAGGTTTATAAAGAACATCATCAGTTTTATATTCAACAAATCATATACTTCATTTCATTTTAATGTTTGCAATCCCCTCAATATAACATCAATTATCACACTTTTTTCTCAGTCCTTCTGAATTTTGTCATTAGGTTCTTTGGATCTTGAATAGCTAACCATTCTATGGTGTACATAACTTAATAATGTTGATATTCCCCATATATCCCTATTTACCGCTTGGCTGAAAGTTGAACTACGAGGGTGAGTTCAGTTTCAGACCTGAAGGATGACCAAGGGCCATGCTTCCGAGTTTTTCCAGTCTCTTTTTGACCAGTAAGCCTGATCTTTCCATAATTTTGAGATTTGTTCCACAGTTCCTCCCACAACCTTCTAATGTGATCCCTTTAAGTATAGTAGGTAGTGTTCTTGTTGTTAAGTGCTGTCAAGTCAGTTTCAGCTCATAGTGACCCTGTATAGGGTTTCCAAGGAGTGGCTGGTGAGCTTGAACCCCTGATGTTATGGTTCCAATAGACTTTTCAGCCAAGTGCATTAGCCCAAAGTGCTATACTAGGACTCCAGGTAGTAGTAGCAGGGAATCATCTAGTTCTTCTTGTTTCAGGGTTATTGAGACTGACGTCCACATGTTCCATTAGTCCACTTTGTTTCCAGTCTGCTTTGAATTTTTTGTTGAAACCATGTTTTCAATAATGGAAGGTATTATTGAATGACTCTCCACCTTACCAAACATGATATCCTTTTTGAATGAAAGGAAAATAACTTTTTCAAGTCAAGATAGATTTCAATACAATTAGTGTGACACATATCACTCAAGGAGTCTTTGGTTCTGGGGCTGGTGGGATGAGGCTCATTTCTTTAGATTCATACAGTTATACAGGCCCAATCAGATGGTAAATTCACTAAAAGTGGGATAACATCTTCTCACTAAACTCCACAGGTGAAACATATAAAGGGCAGCTCAAGATGATAAAGTCAAATATTACAGTGAAATGTGCAAAGATCTGGAGTTAGAAAACCAAAGGGAAGAACATGCTCAGCATTTCTCAAG
>NW_006408968.1:1330340-1331778 GCF_000296735.1 Chrysochloris asiatica
TGATTTTAAACCATTCAGTGTCCTCTTGTTTTGCTTGAACAGGTTCCTCCTGAGAAAAATGAAGTGTTCTGGCATACTCATTCTCTGAAATGTGGTCCATAGACTGTCATGATCTACACAGTCAAAGCCTTTGCATAGTCAATAAAGCACGGACAAGGAACTTGTAGAGAAGCCAAGAGGTAGTCAGTCATTCAAGCAGAACAAGAAGACACGGAATGGTTTAAAATTAGGAAAGATATGCATCAGGGTTGTATTTTTTCAACATACTTATTCAATCTATATACTGAGCAAGTGATGTGAGAAGCTGGATTATAAGAAGAAGAACGTGGAATCAGGATTGGAGGAAGACTCATTAACAATCTATGACATGCAGATGATACAACCTTGCTTATTGAAAGCGAAGAGGAATTAAAATACTTACTAATGAAAATCAAAGACCACAGCCTTAGGTAAGTATGGTTTACATTTCAATGTAAAGAAAACAAAATCCTCACTACTGGAACAATAAATAACAGCATGATAAATGGAGAAAAGATTGAAGTTGTCAAATACTTCATTTTGCTCAGATCCACCATTAACACTCATGGAAGCAGCAGTCAAGAAATAAAACGTAAGCATTAGGTAAATCTGCTGCACAAGACCTCTTTAAATATGTTAGTTTGAGGGCTACATGTGCCTGAGTCAACCCATGCTATTTTTAATAGCCTCATATCCATGTGAAAGTTGTACAATGAATAAGGAAAACTAAAGAAGAATTGATGCATTTGAGATATGGTGTTGGAGAAGAATACCAAAGGTACCATGGACTCCAGAAGAACAAAAAAATCTGTGTTGGATAAAGTATGACCAGAATGCTCCTTAGAAGCCAGCCTGGTCAGACTTGTTACTCATACTTTGGGTATATTATCTGGAGGGACCATCCCCTGAAGAAGGGTATCATGCTTGTTAAAGTGGAGGGTCAGTGAAAAAGAGGGAGACCCCTTAAAAGATGGAATGGAACAATGGCAGCAACAATGGACTCAAGCGTAGCAGCAACAGTGAAGATGTTTCAGGATCATGTGGTATTCTGTTCTGTTGTACATAAGGTTGCTAGGGGTTGGAACTGAGTGGATGGCAATTAATAATAACTATATGCCTCAGGGATCATAAAAGAGTTAAGCAAAAAATTTTTTTAAACTGTGGAAGAAAATAGTGTTTACTATCACTTGGTTAGCTACTGTTTCTGGAGCCCAAACTCTGTGTTGACTCCTCTGCTGAATACAGGTGAGTATAACAGATAGGCCCCATCCTAAGGGAGCTGAGGAAACAATTATTACCCTTGAAACAAGATAATGGAGAATGTTACAAGTTCAGGGGGGAGCAAAACAGTACTAAATAAATGTAAACAAAATGAAAATAACACATGCTTATAAAGCATTAGAATGAGCATTATTGAAGG
>NW_006408968.1:1333950-1336603 GCF_000296735.1 Chrysochloris asiatica
AAAAAAAAATGGGAACTGCGCAAAATCATCAATTAAAAATTCAGAAGATAAACACTGAAACTTCAGCACTAGCTAATACACTGAAAGGCCAAAGAATAGAATTGAATTACTAAAGTGGAAGAAAAAAATCTCCTAATCTTCTAGAAGAAAAATCTGAAAAAAAAACAAAAAAAAATCAGAAGAAAGCCTAAGATTTATGTGGACACTGTCCAGAGAAATAACTTACGTGTGATAGGAATTCTAGAAAAGGAAGAAGCAAAACAAACCCATAGATAATATTGTCCAAGAGTTGTTGGAAGAAAACTTCTCTAATATGAAAGATGAGGAGATAGCCATTCAAGAAGCTGAGTGAAATCCAAAGAGGATAGATTCCAAAAGAAAAAGACTAAGACATATTATAATCAAACTTTTCAAAACTAAAGACTAGGAAAGAATCCTGAGAGTATCTCAGGAAAAATGAAAAATTACCTACATTGGAGAAACTAATAAGACTACGCTTTAATTTCTCAGCAGAAATCATGCAGGCAACAAGACAATGGAATGACATATAAACTTCTGAAAAGGGAAAAAAAAAAGTAGAGACCAAGAATCATATATCCAGCAAAATTGTTCATCAGGTAGGTAATTTTCAGACAAAGAGAAATTAAAAGATATGTAAGAACCAGACCAACCTTATCAAAAATAATAAAGGGAGTTATTTGAACAGAAAACCAACAATAATAGACAATAACCTGAGAATAATATACATGACAATGTCACCTAGATTCAGCCCAGATGTAGAAGTTTGCAAAGTAAACCAGAACTATAAAACTGAAAATAGAAGGCTAGAGATACATTTGCAACAACAAAAACAACAAACCATAAAGTGAATCCAGTTACTGAACTTCCAAATGAAAAGGAAGATTTCAGGAAAATAAATAAAAATATTCCTAACTGTAACCCTAAAAACAGGACCAAGACTCACTCCTAGTTCTAGCGCAACCCTCACCCCTAATACTAACCCTAATCCTAATTATAACCTTAACAATAAACGAAGTTCTGTTGTTGTTAAGTGCCCAGTCGTTTCGGATTTATAGTGACCCTGTATGTATAGGGTTCCAAGGCTATAACTCTTAAAGAGAGCAGAAAGTCTGTTTCTCCTGCGGAGCAACTAGTAGATTCGAACTGCTGACCTTTTGAGCAGCCCAACTCATAATCCATTACCAGAACCCCTCCTCGATACAATTTGCAGTTGTTAAGTGCCTTAGCGTCAGTTTTGACTCATAGTGACCCTGTTCAGGTTTTTGAGGAGTGGCTGGTGAGTTTGAACTGCGAACTTTGCGGTTCAAACCTACCTTGTGGTCCAGAGCATTATTCTGTAATGCCACAAAAGGGCTTTCATACTCTTAACAGTAAAGAACTCCTAGGTCTAGCCAACACCTAGCCAAAGTTCCAATCATAATCCTCACTCCAAAAAACACTGCAAAGGAAAACTTGATGTATAAAAACAGGAAACACAAGTAAGTGTTTAGCTTGTGGGCAAAGAATATATATTTCTTTATTTTATCCTGGTGTGATGTTATAGGATAAGGAGCTCTGGTAGCTTAGTGGTTACTAGTCAGGTTGGCAACCTTAGGGTCAGCAGTTCGAAACTACCAAGGGTTCCACGGGAGAAAGATGAGGCGTTCTGCTCCCGTAAAGATTTACAGCCTTGGAAACTTTGTGCAGGGTCACTATGAGTTGGAACCGACTCCAAGGTACTTAACAACAACGTTATAGGGTAATGACTTAACTGCAAGATCGGCAGTTCAAACTAAGAAGCCGCTCCTCAAACACTCTATGCAAGATCACTGAGTCGAAACCTAAACCTACTTGATGACAGTAACAACAACAACAAATTGTATCCTAGAGGAGCTCTGGTATTATATAGTGTGTTATGAGTTGGGTTGTACACAAGATCAGTAGTTCGAACCTACCAGATGCTCCGCGGGCGAAAGGTGAGGCTTTCTCCCTTCAAGATTTATAGCCTTGGAACTCTAAAGGGTCGCTAAAGCCGGAACCAAGTCCACGGTACATAATCACCACCACCACCATTGAATCCAGGAAACATTTAAAGAACATAACTATGTACTTGAAGAAAATCTAAACAAATTATCCCAAATTGGAGATTTTATGCCCATTGTTGATTTCATGGTCTTGGGCCGCAGGCGGTCTACCCCTGCTCCTCGCCCGCTTGTAGGTTGTGCACTGCCTAGGGGCGCCCTCTCTGAAAGGCCTCTCTCCTCCTGGATCCTATGCATGAGTGAGCACTTGAAGCATCTCTGCAGGTCAGTTGTGGCCTCCGCTACAGTCCCCGTGTTCTCGGAGAGCAACTTCCTGACTTGTTTTCTGAGTGAGCGCGGAAGGCAGCATCTGGGGCCGCCTGGTGCCCAGGCTGCTGACTCTCAGAGGTTGCCACGCAGGCCTCTGGTGTGGCCCCAAGAGAAACCAGCCTTCTAGACCCTCCTAGCCAATTCATGAATGAGCCAGCATGGGGTGTTCCGGCTCTACTTCTGAGCTCTCTCTGCGCTGGCCTGGCGCCCTGGTGTGGCACTGTAGGATCAGCACTGGACTTCTAACCACAAGGTTGGTGGTTCAAACCCATCATCCATTCTTTGGAAACCCTATACAGGGC
>NW_006408969.1:0-2090 GCF_000296735.1 Chrysochloris asiatica
GTGAGCTCTGAGTGAAACTCAGGAAGCATTCTGGGTACAAAGCTCAGGGTCTAGGTAGGCTTGGGGAGAGGATGGAGTCTGTTCTTCTCAGTGTCAGCTGTTCCTAGAGCATCCAGTGTACCTGGCTTTAAAGTGCACACACAGAAACACTTTTCCCTGCCCACAAAGTTTTCAATCTTCCGTGGGGAGGATACAAGTGCCACACACAGTGTCTTAGTTCTGGCTTTGTAAGAACGGAAATGTTGGTGAGACTTTTGATGGAGAATTTCCTTTGTTCTGATTCTTGCTCAATGCTGGTACCAGGTCTTCTGGTGAATGACAAGAGAGTCATAGGAAGGCTGATTGGAAGGCAAGACCATGTTCATGCATGCCCTGGGAAGACAATATGGCTGGAGAGGTCAATGATTGACCTTGCTTCTCTCCACAGTCCTTAAAGCCATCTTCTGTATTTTTGAGAACTTGGTCAACATCGACAGAAGTGGCTACCCTCAAAACCCAGACTTCGCCAAAGTCAAGATGCCTGCCGCCTCCCTGACGGGGGGAATATGCTCATTTTAGGTTTGGACAATCAAATGCATATTCTCATGACAACATTGAAAGAGCCACAGGACATAGTCTCAGAGCTCATTTGTGAGGATTTGTGGGTGTGTCTGCATGGGAGCTACTGAAAGTGGCATGAGGGAGAGGTAACTTAGGAGCTCCCCATGGCTGGGTCTGGCCCGAAATCACAGTAGTCTCATGCTCCACTCCTGGTTGACAGCTCTGTGTAGACGATTATGGGGTGGATATCTTGGCAATGTGTTTTGTGGTGAGGAACTCTGTTCAGGTGTTGGAAAGGCAAGAAGAAAGGCATTCATGTAGCTCAACTGTTGTCCTCTTCCAGCTCCAAATGCAACACCAACACGGGAGCGTAATCAAGCCCAGTGTCATCCATCTGGAGGTCTGGTGGATAAATCAGGAGGGCAAGCACTTGTCCTACGTGGATGTCATTTAATGCCTTACAGCATGGAGCATCCCATGCCCAGATATCCTGGTCTCCAGCCTGAGAGGATCATTGTTTTCACCCAGGTGATGCTTCTGACTTACAGCCAGTGGGGGTTCCTTGTCCACAGCCCTGGTCACCTCCCTGTCTTTAGCCTTCCCTGACTGCAATTCCACAGCCGTATTTGAGTTCAGAATTACAGCTCTTGATTGTTCAATTGAGGGGTTTCCAGAGTAACAGCCTCTTTTTACACTAGTCTACAGAGACTTTCACCTATTTATAAAACATGATTCCTGAGTCTCAGCACTAACATAGGAAATCTTTGTCCACTGACACTGTTCTGCAGTGAAAGGGGATCCACTGGCAGCTCATTCCCCAGACAGGTTCAGGATCAAGAGCAAGTTTCCATCCCAACAACTTGAATTCTTTCTGATCATTCCCAGAGCGTTCCTCTGAATTTCATGGTGTGTCATGTAACATCATGTCCCTCCTGTGTGTTTTCCAGTGTGCCTGGAGACCAGATCAAGACATGAATGAGATGTGCTTATTTAGAACTATCTGCACAGGCAGCCTCTGTAAGATGGGAAGAAGCCTTCCAGCTAGATATCTGGACAGTGATCACCTCTCCTTGTACACATTTGTGGCAACATACCAGAGCTTTGCTCCCACATGGGACATGCTCTGCACCTTACTCCTGAGGTGAGATTCCTGTTCCCACAGCTCAGTGAATCTCTGTCCCTACCATTGAGGTTTCCTTTCACATCTCTAAGCCTCATTGTGTTCCTCTGTGAAATGGGAAGGCAAGGCAGCCAGATAGTCATATTTACTGGACAGGACTAGAGGACTAGAGAGATTGTGGTGTTCTCAGTTTGTCTTTACATCTTCTCTGTGTAGAAGGTGTGTGGACCTACTGACATCCTGTCATTATGCAAAATTTTTCCCATTAGTAAAGTTGTTTCAGAGAATTTCTATATTGACTGAGGAAATATAATCCTGAGAGCTGATGGAGGCTCCCAGGCTGTGCTGATATTGGTGATCATACTGTTTGGGTTCACAAATTTAACAATCATCTATAACACCCCACTGCTGCACACACTAATTTTAGGCA
>NW_006408969.1:3368-6537 GCF_000296735.1 Chrysochloris asiatica
GGACGACATTGTCTCAGAGCTCCTTAGTGAGGAATTGTTTGTATGTCTGCATGTGAGCTTTGAGAGTCGCATGGGGGAGAGGTAACTTTGGAGGTCCCCATGGCTGGGACTGGGCCAGAGATCACAGTAATCTCATGCTCCATTCCTGGTTGACAGTTCTGTGTAGAGGATTATGGGGTGGAAATCTTGGCAATGTGTTTCTTGGTGAGGACGTATGTGCAGTTGTCTGAAAGAAAAAGAAAGGTAGTCATGGTACTGAACTGTTCTCCTCTTCCAGCCCAAGAACCGATACCAACACTGGAGTGCAAGGAAGTCCACGGTCCTTCATCTCCAGTTCTGGTACAGAAACCATAAATGCAATCACTTCTTCTACATCCTCCAGGGCACTTAATGCCTTATGGTCAGGGACCTCTCCTGACCAACCATGAGGATCTCCAGCCCAGGAGGCTCATGAACAAATCCTGGGGCATGTTTCTGAATATCCCCCAGTGGAGGCTCATGAATAACATCCCTGGGTGGGTCCCTATATTCAGGCTACCGTCTCTACACATCAAGAGCCCTGGCTGGCAGCATATTTAAAGGCCCATAGAGTTTCTGGATTAACAGACCTAGTCTTCTCCCCATCAACAGCCCCACACCCCTTTATCCACTCCTATCAAAAGCCCCACCTGCCCCCTTATCTGTTCCATATCCAGAGCCCTGAGCAACCCCTGATCATTAGTTCCCCACCCAGAGCTCTTAGGAATTCTACTAGGAGTGTTCATGCAGCATCCCTTATGAATAAATTATTTTCCTTTACCTTAGTGGATTTGTTTATTATTATAATTATTACATTGGTCATTTAATCCTTGCACTTTTCAATATTAGTAGGTTAGATTTTAGCATTTAAAATTTTAGTTATGATGTGTTTTTAATGTGTGCTCTTGTAGTTTTTTTTGTCCACTAACAACCCTATGGAAACAGCCCAACACGCTCTGCAGAAGCGTTTTCATCAAAACACCAGAAACACTGCACACAGAGAGCTCTTCTCTTCTTGGCCACTACCCCAGTGTCCTGCTGTCAATCAGTGACTCTCTGTGTCTGTGGATTCTCTGCTTGAGATTTCTGGTCTGCATGGAAATGTGTAGCCTTTCATCCTTGCAGCTGTCACATATCTTAAAGCCATGGAGTTTCACCCAGGCTGATGTCGGTACGTGTGTCTGCCTCCAGGTAAGACTCAGTGGTGTTGCAACATATGGGTGGATCACACATTATTCACCCATTCATCTGTGTGTGAACATTTGCATTAATGATCCTTTTGACTCAAGAGGATCCTGCTTCTGTGAGCACTGTGGATAGGTATTTATGTGAGTATTTCTGCATAGGTTATGTCCCAAGGGTAGTTAAGGAGAGTTGGGAAGGATCAAAGAATGGGAAGGCTATGTTAGATAATCCACAGACCCCCTAGCTCCAAGTTATGGGAAGCAATGATACAGTGGTTCTGGAGGTAATGATGAGTGAGGTGAGGAGTGAATGGTCACGTGGTGGTTTTAGTAATGGCAAGTGAGAAGAGTGTACAAATGAGGAATAGGGAGGGCTACAGGTAGAAATTGGTATTGTAGATAGAAGGGGAGATCATTGGGTATACAGTGTGCCCATTGAGGGGTTTTGTGGACTAGACAGCTACACAGGTGTCATATATAAGGCACTGATAGGATGTTAGAGGGCACAGAATATAGGAAGTGAGGTAAAATGGTCTTAATTTGAGTCCTGGTGTGGTGATAAAGGGTAATCACTAGAAGGAGCTCTGGTAGCATAGTGGTTACGTATCAGGCTGTGAACCTCAGGGTCAGCAGTTCAAAACTACCAGCTGTTCTGCAGGAGATAGATGAGGCTTTCTGCTCCCATAAAGATTTACATCCTTGGAAACCCTGCACAGGGTCGCTATGAATTGGAAGAACACCATGGCACATAACAACAACAACAACAACAACAACTGAGTGCTAGCTGCAAAGTAGGCAATTAAAAACAGCCAATTACTCCTTATAAACCTTACACAGGGTTGCTAGGAATGAGAACTGGCTTAATGACTTAACAACAACAATGTCATTCCTAATACTGACCTCAGAAAACTGTTAGGTTTAAGAATAAACAGTTAATTAAAAAATAATTTTTTTGACAAATGCTAAGTATTAGTTTAAACTTGGAAAAGGATGGTGGAGTTTTCGGAAGAAGCCTCACATATAGTTGGAAGTATGACCAGTACATTTAATATCTTCTTTTGGGTTATGCAAATGCAAGCTATGCTTAAGAGCTGGGACTAGAGGGAATAGCAAACACAGAGGGAGACCAGTGTTCAGTAAATGTATCAACAGAAACCACCACAAATGCATTATACAAGAAACTAGATGAGAGTTTGAAAAAGTGTCAAGAGGTGACAATCAACAGGAGATGCTACTGAGCCAGATGAGGAGGGCTTGTTGAATGATTAGGATTTAGTTCCCACTCATAGGAACACTATGGGGTTTTCAAAGAGCAGCTGGTGCATTAGCAACCCAGTGCTTATCCTACAACGCCATACCAGGACTCCAGGCAGAAGGAGAGTTATCAGCAACCACGTGTCCAACTTCTGGACTGACATCAGGCCGCCCTAGAGAGGTCCACTAGGAGTGTGGAGGAACTGGAGGGACATTGTCCCAGGAGTGCTTGCAGAGCAAATCCCAGGGGAAAGTTCTTTAGGTCTTGGAAGGAAGCACTATCCGGGGTGCAAGACCATGGGAGTGCGGACTACAGAGCCAAGAGGTGCCAATGTGCTGGCTGTGTACATGCGCTGAGCCTGCTGCTGGCCTTACTACCTGTGTTAGGACAGACTGTGAGGCAGCTGCCCATCCTTACAGTGCTGGGGATCGGCGCCATGTCTCAGCGTTTGTTGCTGTCCGTCCGTTCTGGGTGCTTAAGTAAATGTACTGGATGAAGCATGCACAAACTGTACCAGCTTCTCAGCTGGCTGCAGTGGACAGTGCTGGATCCTCACTGAGTCGCTTCCTCAGGTTGCTAGGGGAGGACTTTGACAAATTGAAGGGCTGCTGGCGCAATGGTCAGTTTTTCACCTGGGTGGGAGTCTTCCAAGAGTACCTGCTTGGTCTGCTGGAAGAGAAGGAACAGCAGCCTGGCGTCCACCTTCTACTGG
>NW_006408969.1:6884-10301 GCF_000296735.1 Chrysochloris asiatica
AGAATTGCTCAAAAATTAATGTCAAGTGGCTTTGAAAAGGGAAGAGAGAAATTCCTAAGTACTCAAAAACGATGGGATGAAAATGACAACAAATTTTCATCTCTTACATCTCTCTTTGAAGAGGTAATATTATCAATGCTAATATTTGGTAGATTTTAGCACGATTTAGGGTCCTGGTGTGGCATTATAGGATAAGGTACTAGACCTCAAAGTTGGTTTGAACCATAAAGTCAGTGGTTCCAACTCACCAGCTGCTCCAATTTGAGTCAGAATCAACTGGACAGCACTTAACAACAATACCATGATTTAATTTGAAATCCAAAAACCCTTATAATACTACTCCTTTTACACTTATAAAAACTTACAGGGCATAATAAGTCATGAATTTTCAAAAGAATGTTGAGTTCCACTGTATGACAACTCAAACTGTGGATAGTCTCAGAACTTAGGATGTAGGTTTTTACTATGCAGTTTTGTCGTTATTGTTGTATGCTGTCTAGTCAATTCTGGTTCTTCACAACCAATTCTATGTAACAGAAAATAATTATCCCTAGGGTTTCCTAATCTCTGTAAGAACAGACCACTAGATGATCTCTCCCATGAGTGGATTTGAACTGTCATTCTTTTAGTTACCAGCTGAATGCTTAATGGTCGCTCCACAAAGAATCCTTAATATCTCACTTTGTTGTTGCTGTTAAGTGCTGTCAAATTGATCTGACTTATAGCGACCCTGTATAGGGTTTCTATGGAACAACTGGTGAGGTTGAACAGCTGACCTTCAGGTTCAAGCTGACCTTGCAGTCCGGCGCACTAACCCAAAGTCCAACACCACGACTCCATATCTCATTTTGTTGTTGTTGTTATTGTGCTGTGGAGTCTTTCCAACTAATAGCGACCTTGTACAAGGTTTCTGAGGTTGTAAATCTTTACGGGAGCAGAAAGCCTCCTCTTTCTCCCACAATACAGCTGGTAGTTTCGAACTGCTGACTCTGAGGCAAGCAGACCGATTTGTAACCACTACACTACTTGTGCTCCTTATATCTCATTTTAGTGATGATGAAATTGAGATTCAACAAGTTTAAATAATTTGTTTAAGACTACATGGATTTGGAAGTGTTGGTGTGGCTCTGTAGGATAAGCACTGGACTGCCAACTGCAAGGTTGGCAAGTCAAACCTACCACCGACTCCTTGCAAACCCTATACAGGGTTTCCATGAGTTACATGAGTTACAGCAACATGACTTTGAGGTAAAAAAATCTGTTGTTGTTGTTTCATGTCATCAAGTCTGTTACAACTCATATGGATCCTATATAGGGTTTCTGAGGCTGTAAATCTTTGTGGAAGCAGAAAGCCTCGTCTTTCTCCTGCAGAGTGGCTGGGGGGCTCAAACTGCTAGTCTTGTGATTTGCATTCCAGTTATTATCCAAAGATTCACCATGCAGGTGGCATACTGCAAATGAAATTTATGGTCTAAGTGTGGCTCTATAGGATAAGCACTGGACTGCAAGGTCCATTTGAACTGCACGAATGGCAGTTCAAATCCACCAGCCGTTCTTAGAAAACCCTATATGGGGTCACTATGATTCAGAACTGACTCAGCAGCACTTAACAACAGCAACAATATTGTCTAATGTGTTTCTGGTGTGCACTGCAGTATAAGCACTGACCTGCTGACCATAATGTTGACTATTCAAAGACACCATCTGCTTCTTAGAACCCCTGTACAGGATCACTATGAGTCAGAACATAGCTGACAGCATTCAACAACCAGAGCAATAGTGTCTAACAAATTTATTTACATGATTAACATGCACTAGAGTGTTTATGTAGGCAATCCTGAGAGTGACTCTCAAGGTCAAAGTCAATGCCCAAAGGAAATTAAGCACCAAGCAGTGGTAACTTGCAAAACAAATGAATGTGCTTATAGGTTTAACAGAGAGAATTTTCATAGTCATACAAAACAAGATAGTCTGATCAAATGAAACACACAGTTAATTTTGCCCACATACTACCAATATTCATGTTTTCAACATGGCAGATGCTAATATAGACTCACACACATGGACATACATATACACGCATGTATACACATAATCACACATGACATTAAATTGTTACTAGTTGTCACCTCTGGGTGCTAGTGCTCTGCTTTAGCCCTGTAAGATAAGTACTCAACCTCAAAGCCAGTGTGAACTGCAAGGTCAGTGATTCCAACTCACCTTGAAACCTTTATACAGGGTTGTTATAAATCAGAGCCAACTCGACAGCACTTAACAGCAATTGGGTGATACATTTTTATTTTCTTCAAATTTTTCTTATTTTAATACTTCCTTTAATGAGGATCCCTGGTGGAGTAGTGGTTTACAAAATGAGGTGTTAACCTGTTAACTGCAGGGTCAGCAGTTCGAATCCACCCACTGCTCCAGAGGAGAAAGATAACGCTCTCTGCTCCCATAAAGACTTACAATCCTGGAAACTCTATATAGGATTGCAATGAGTCTAAATTGACTCCATGGTGCTTAACAACAACATCAACCTACAAAGGATACATGGTGGGGTGGTTGTTGATTGGCATCATGTTGATTCACAAAGAGTACATACTGTGTATAAAAAAAAAAGCAATCATTAAAATATTTAGATTATATTAAAGGAACATGGAAGCTATTGGTTATTGCAGAATTAGTTATACTAATAAGGAGCCCCTCATGGCACAATGGTTAAGGCCTTGGTTGCTAACCAAATGGTTTCTGTTCAAATACATTAGTGATTCCCTAGAAGAAAAGACCCAAAAATCAGGTCCCAAAAGATTACAGCCTTGGTAACTCTAAAGGACAGTTCTGCCTTGTCCTGTAGGATCACTAGGAGTTAGAATCAACTCCACAGCATACAATAACAATTATTTTTGTTAAGTGCCATCAAGTTATTTCCCATTCAGAGGTACTCTGTATAAGGTTTCTGAAGAGCGGCCTCTGAGTTTGAACCACTTGATATCCATTGCTTATCCTACTGTACTGCACCAGGATTCTATATATTTATACCCATCCATTCATTTGATTACTGAATCTTAATTGAGTGCCTACTATTTTCTAGGTACTATATTTGAGGCTGGAAGCATAGTGGTTACAAATTATGCTGCTAACCTCAAGTTTGGCCGTTCAAATCTACCAACTGTTCCACAGGAGAAAGACGAGGCTTTCTGTTCCCATAAAGATTTGCAGCCTTGGAAACCCTGTGCAGGGTGACTATGAGTCAGAAGTGACTTCATGGTACTTAACAACAACAACAACATACTTGAGGCTGTCTGCTCTCATAAAGAATTACAGTCTAAGAAATGCTAAGAGGCAGTTCTACCCTGCCCTATGGGGTCATTATGCATTTGAATTGATTAAGTATAGTGGGTTTGGTTTGGTTTATTC
>NW_006408969.1:12017-12542 GCF_000296735.1 Chrysochloris asiatica
GATTTCTGTTATAGCAACACTAGGTAATTGAGACATTGTTATTCTTTTGCTCAACAATCTCAACGAGATGGATTGGCCAGGTGGCAGCATCAATGTACTCAAGTGTGGTAACAGTAGTGAAGTTGGCCCAGGATCAGACACTGTTTCATTCTGCTGTGCCTAAGGTCACTATGAGTTGGTGCTGAGTCGATGGCATCTAACAACAACAACAACAACTACAACTACAACAATAACCTGTGGGATTTCTGTTAACGCAACACTAGATAACTGAGGCATTGTTATTGTTTTGCTCAACAGTCTCCTACACTGGTGGAAATCAAAGACCATAGTCTCTACCTGAATCTCTGTGTTTATTGGGTTGAATTCAAGTCTGCAGCTGAGGAATGCTCTAACTTTCACCATAGAGTCAAACAGCCAGGTTTCCCAATGAAAACCTATGGAACATTCTGACAGTGACATGCTTTGGCATGCCCAGCTTCTGACTCCAAAGTCATTTGATTTCTCCATCACATACTCAGCTCCTCA
>NW_006408969.1:12642-13837 GCF_000296735.1 Chrysochloris asiatica
CAAAGTCATTTGATTTCTCCATCACATACTCAGCTCCTCAGTAAGCAGAGGAAGAAGTGGGAAGGAGAGCTAGGGTGTGCTGATTATATCATCTAACACACCCCCTGGTACTTTAAACTCTTCACTTCGTGAGTCATCTGTGCAGCCTTTAGGTAACAATGAGCAAAATGTAAGTTATTAATTTCTAAAAGGCAATTTTATAACTCTCAACCTAAAGTTAATTAAAAAACAAACAAACAAAACTTTCAGGCAGAGTATCTGGTGAACTATGTACACTGCCAAGTGCCCTCAAGGATCTGTTTCCAAAGATCGGCATGTAAACTTTCCATATTGTTGTTGTTAAGTGCTATTGAGACAGTTTCACCTCTTGTTTTTTTGTTGTTAGGTGCCATCGACTTGTTCCTGACTCATAGTGACCTCAGGCATGACATAATGAAACACTGTCTGACCCTGGGCCAACCTCACTATTGTTGCCACGCTTGAGTCCATTAATGCTGTGACTTTGCCAATCCATCTCATTGGGAGTCCACCTCTTTTTCTCTGACCCTTCACCTTACCAAACATGATATCCTTCTCCTGCTACTGGTCCCTCTTCACAATATGTCTGAAGTAGGAGAGACAAAGTTTGGACATCCTGGCCTCCAAGGAGCACTCGGTCTGCACTTCTTCCAACACATTTCTGTTGGTTCTTTTAGCAGCCCAAGACACTTTCAATATCTTCCTCCAACACCATAACTCAAAAGCATCAATTCTTCTACGGTCTTCCTTATTCACTGTTCAGCTTTCTCATGCATATGAGGTTATTTAAAATACCATGGCTTGGGTCAGGAGCACCTTAGTCCTCTTTGCTCTTCAACACCCCACCCCCATAAGATCTCTGTATTTCACTCCTTGAAGAGTGTAACAGAAAGATGCTTACCTGTGCTTTATTGACAATTCAAAGGCTTTCAATTGTGTGGATCATGAGAAGCTATGGACAACATTGCAAGGTAGAGTATTCTGGAACACTGAACTGTGCTCATGAGGAATCTGTGCATGGACCAAGAAGCAGTTGTTTGAATAGGACATGGGAACACTGAACGTTTTAAAATTAAAAAAAAGTTGTGTGACAAAGTTGTACTCTTTCACCATTCTTATTCAACTTGTATGTGGAGCAAATAATACGAGAAGCTGGATTATATGAAGAAAAACGTGG
>NW_006408969.1:16606-17942 GCF_000296735.1 Chrysochloris asiatica
TTCTTTGAAGAAGACTGTTTGGTATCACTGTTTTTTAAAAATAAAAATACTATTTTAAGGTGTTATCTATTCTTTAACTACTAGCCATAAAGGCACACATAGGAATGAATATACTTGCTAGTCCACTATCTTTCTTTATTCAAGGAAACGATGAATGGGGGCAGGGGTGAAAGGAAGGGGTCACTTGAAGTAGCTCCATATTGCACTTGCCCTAGGAAGTGGGGACTTCATAAGCTCATTCCCTTTGGGAGTTCTAGGTGTGAGCACCTGGGGTCATTCTAAGCCCAGAAGGACACAATTCCTCACAGGTCCCACTCTTCTAAAAACACAGGCAACCCTTCTTGTCCTCTCAGACTTGACTCACTCTTTAAGGGGATCTTTAGGTCTGATATCCACAGCTGTCCCAGGACAGTCATGTCCATAACTAAAGGAGACATAAGCACATTACTCACATGCACTGGGGCCTCCGTCTGCTTAAAAGACTGGTGTTCCTGTCTGAGACTTGACTAGAATGGAGGACAGGAAGGTCGGACTTCCTGTTTCCTACTAAACTGAATGATGTACAGACCTATAAAGAAGGGTTTGAAAAGCAGGAGCTGACAGATGATTGTAATGTGTAGGAACACAAATAGTACTGTACACAATATGAAAGTGACCTGCGGGAGCTCTGTCAGCCTTCAGGGTTGCATGTTGTGTATACTGCAAGCACAAGACACCTCTAGAAGGACTCTGAACCGCTTTACCCTTGGGAAATAGATTTGTTCCAGGTCACATGATCAATAACGGATAGGACACAGAGATTTTGCATGGAGGAGGGGGATTTTAGCAGCAGGTCCACTACTTCCTGCATGCTGGCAAAACTTCTGTATGTGTCTAGGAATGCATTGATATGTTACAGGTCCCCCTTCAGGTAGGCATCTAGTAGGCTCTCCACAAATCTACAAGAGTCCCTGCTTTGATGGTTCTAACTACGGACGGGTCATCAATTTCTTGCTCCGATCCATAAGCATACTAACATGACAGAGGAAGGTCCTTCTGTCACAGCAAACCCCTTGACACCCCTGCAAATCAGAGGTAAAACCATGGGAAGGAAGAATGCCAGTCAGGCCATTTTGGGTCCCATTGTGGGGACAGTGTGCCACACACTTTACACAGAGCCTGTATCAGCACTTTCTGGGTCTTTTCTTTGGGGTGAGGAAATAAATGGGCCATCCTTACAGATATCTACCTCTGGGATCTGCAGAGTGAGGGGTGGTCAGTCAAGGAGTAATCAAGACCTGAGAACCACCTCCTTGCTCTCAACTGGGCTTCAGAGCATTCACAAGTTTGTGTTCTT
>NW_006408969.1:20152-22258 GCF_000296735.1 Chrysochloris asiatica
ATTTGAGTAGCTGACTCTCTAACAGGAAACATGTTTTCTTTTTATTTCTTTGTTTCTGATGATAACAAACTTAAAAAGTCTTCCTTTCTTAGGAGGATTATATGTAGCCTGAGCATCCACCATCGACTATGCCGGCCTTTGACCTTCAATAAGCTAAAGGTAACACAGAGTGGCCCAGAGCAGGAGGCAAGGCCACACTGTGATCCCACCTGGGCAGCCCCACATACCTCTTCATGTCACAGCACAACCAAGCCCTGGTAGCTCTTGTATTATGAGGTCCCTAGTACAGGGAAGAAGAAGGATAAAACTGGTGAGGCAGAATGCGGTTGCATGAGACACTCTCCATTTGGGGTCAGGGAAGCAGGGCTCACATGATCTGGGTCACGTGGGAAAGGCAAGGTGATGATCAGGTTGATGACAATGAGGCTACTGTTGCTGCTTCAGGATAGACCATCACTGAAGGCACCCTGTCCCCATCTCCTTTTCCCTCATCATTACTGCTTCAGGACATACCATCTCTGAGGGCACCCTGTCCCCATCTCCTTGCCCTCATCATTACTGCTTCAGGACAGAACATCTCTGAGGACATCCTGTCCCCATCTCCTTGTCCCTTATCATTACTGTGGTCATATGGCTCAGGAGGACCCAGATGGTGTGGTGGGTCAGTTACTCTATCAGTTTAATGCCTTGAGATCAGTGTGGCACCGGTGGAGACGTGCATCCTGTCCCTATCTCTAAACACTGATCCCATAGGAAGCTGATTCATAAGTGGTCCTAGGATAGCCCAGGATTAAGACAGGCACAATCCGGAGCAAACACACAAACCATAATTCTGCCCTAGAGAATATCTGAGCCCCAACGGGTCCTGTGGCAGGCAGGCAGCCATTGTCTTAGCCTCTGGGCCTGCAGGAAACCTGGTGAACCTGTGCTGACTCAGCTCCTTCCAGATCCCACTGCCATACTCAGAGGATGCTATTTCTGCCTGTGGTCAGTGTACTTGGTCTGGGCTACATGGTAATACACCAAACCAGTCCTCCCACCACCTGGAGAAGAACACAAACTTGTGAATGCTCTGAAGCCCAGTTGAGAGCGAGGAGGTGGTTCTCAGGGTCTTGATTCCTCTTTGGCTGACCATCCACAATTGTCTCTGCAGATCTCTGAGGAAGACATCTGTGAGGATGGTCCCATTTCTCCCATCACCCCAAAGAAAAGAACCAGAAAGTGCTGATACAGGCTCTGTGTAAGCATGTGGCACGCTGTCCTCACAATGGGCCCCAAAATGGCCTGACAGACATTCTTCTTTCCCAAGGATTTCCCTCTGATTTCCAGGGGTGTCATGGGGTTGTCTATGACAGTAGACACCTCCATTGTTCATCCTAGTGTGCTTGTGGATCAGAGAAGGAAATTGATGAGCCCCCTGTGCTTAGACACATCAAAGCAGGGACTCTGGTAGAGTTGGTGGAGAGCCTACCAGACTCTTACATGATGGAGGACCTGTTACATATCAGTGCATGCCTAGACACATACAGAAGTTTTTCCAGCATGCAGGAAGTACTGGACCTACTGCTAAAATGGTGAGTGGCCTGTCCTCCACAGCTAAGTGGGACTCTGCCACCTACCAATGATGTGGCGTTTCAGATCTTTAAGCTTCTGTTTGTTCCTTTGTGATATGGGGAAGTAAGAGCCCTAAAGCTGAACTGTGAATAAGGAAGACCATAGAAGAATTGATGCTTTTGAGTTATGGTGTTGGAGTAGGATATTGAAAGTGCCTTGGGCTGCTAAAAGAACCAACATATCTGTTTTGGAAGAAGTGCAGACAGAGTGCTCCTTGGAGGCCAGGATGTCCAAATTTGTCTCTCCTACTTCGGACATATTGTTAGGAGGGACCAGTCCCTGGAGAAGGATATCATGTTTGGTAAGGTGGAGGGTAAGTGAAAAAGAGGAAGACCCCCAACGAGATGGATTGGCAAAGTGGCAGCATTAATGGACTCAAGCATGGCAACAATAGTGAGGTTGGCCCAGGATCAGACAGTGTTTCGTTATGTCATGCTTGAGGTCACTATGAGTCGGGAACAACTCGATAGCACCTAACAACAACAACAACAA
>NW_006408969.1:23125-24295 GCF_000296735.1 Chrysochloris asiatica
ATTTTAGCTCAATTTAAGTTCCCTTTTCCCAGGATTGTCCTAGTTACAATTAACAATAAGTCTTGATCACTGACATCACCTTAACCAGGTGAAACTTGTCTTCAGGCCAATCATAAGAGCATGAGGGCCATCTCAACCTTCACCATTAGATGATACCAGTGCTAGCCTCCAACATCTCACCCTTCTTTATTGATTTAAGGGACGTTGGCTGTCTTAGGTGGTCAGTGCGAGTCCCCAATCTTACCCCTCATGGAAACTCATTGCAGCTTAAGGCAATGGTTCTGTCTTAGGTTGACTGAGGTTCACCAATCCTTAACCGTCATTGGCTACACATCCTGCATGTGTTGGGGGAGTGCCTTTAGTTGGAGGCTGTGAAGATGGCTCCACAGCATCTTATATTGGTTGACCGCCATCCGAAGAAAGCAGGGAAGGAGGAGACAAGCAACGATGACAAGTAAGCCAATAGCTAGAATAGGACCCCACAATTGAGAGCTAGTTCAACAGGTTTTCTGTCAAGGTGGTGGGCATAATGTGTACCAATTATTTGTGCATGTAACTCATTCAATTCTCAGCTGATATGCTCAGCAATCCATTCACCATGCAGGTGGGCTTGCACTATGGGCTAAGGGAATGCTGAGGCATTATACACAAGTTTAGTCACACAAATGGAGCGATAATCAGCATGGCATACAAGGTGTTGCCAAATCATGACCTTATCCAAAGTATCCCCAATTAAGTTAACAGTGTTATACAGTCCATTCAGGTGATGTTCAATGGCAAGATCAATTTTTTCTTGTCTGTCCTAGTTGTAGGTAACATTGTCCATCAGTTCATTAACAGTAGCTACAGTCTGAATTTCTTGAGTAAGTGCAACTGTGGTGGTGGTGAAAGAAACAAGCAAGGTGATAAAAGACATTACATCCATTACTGTAAGTCCAAGTCCTCACTTTGATCTAGAAAGCAATGTGGTAAATTCGTTGACAAGCTGCAAGCCGACGTCATCATACAACTCTTGGGAGATGTTTACTGGCAGCAACAGATAGGTTGGTCTTTTCAGGATTGTAAAAGTCATGTTAGGCTTTAGGGCAGCAACCCATGAAGTGAGGTTGCACCTAGTTCAATTTAGATGAAATTTCTCAAACAGCTTTTATACTACTCTGTACCATCAAT
>NW_006408969.1:44408-46071 GCF_000296735.1 Chrysochloris asiatica
ACTACCTTTCTATTCCTTTCAGACAACTGAACATACTTTCTCACCACGAAACACATTGCCAAGATTTCCACCCCATAATCCTTTACACAGAGCTCTCAACCAGGAATGAAGCATGAGATGACTCTGATCTCTGGCACAGTCCCAGCCATGCGGACCTCCAAAGTTACCTCTCCCCCATGCCACTCTCACAAGCTCACATACAGACACACAAACAATTCCTCACTAAGGTGCTCTGAGACAATTTCGTCCGGCTCTTTCAATGAGAACGTGCATTTGATGGTCCACCCCTGATGTGAGCATGTTTACTCCTCTCAGGGAGTCTTCAGAGATCCTAACTTTGGTGAAGTCTGGGTTTCGAGGGTAACAATCCTTGTCGATATTGACCGAGCTTGAAAAGCTACAGAAGATGGCTCTAGGGATTTGTGGAGAGAAGCAAGGTCAGTGATTGACCTCTCCTGCTATATTATCTTCCCAGGGAATGCTTGAACGTGGCCGTGCCCTCCATTCAGCCTTCCTATGACTCTTTTGTCACTGGAAGACTTGGTAGCAGCATTGCACAAGAATCCAAACAAAGGGAGTTCTGCATCAGAATTCTTACCAACATTTCTGTCCTTACAAAGCCAAAATTAAGATCCTATGTGGCACCTGTTTCCTCCCCATGGAAGACTGAACTCTCTGTGGGCAGGGAGGAAGGAGAGCTTCTGTGTGTCCACCATACAATGTAGCACACTGAATGGTCCATAACAGCTGACACTGAGGATCACAGACTCCATCATCTCTCCTAACTTTATGTAGACCCTGAGCTTTGTACCCAGAATGATTCCTGAGTCTCACTCAGATCTAAATGCAGGGCCTCTCCCCCACTGACACTGTTCTCCTGAGGAACAGAGGTGTCACATGAAGCTCAGGGCCCACAACTGGTAAGGGATCAGTAACACGTGTTTCCCTTCTGAATATAGGAAGGAGATGCAGAGGTAAATGCGGTGTGTGAATGCAGAGATTCTAAAAGGGTTCCTCTGAATCCCAAACCTCATTTCTACTCCCTAGGATGCTGAGGTTCCTAAAACCATCATAGTGACTACTTTCCTCCTGTACGAGGCTCCCAGGAGCCCATTCCTCAAGGCCGATGAAGATGTGAGTACCTGGGATGAACCCATCCACAGAAGAGACGCAATTACCTCCAGCTAACAGCGTAATCAGGAAGCCCAACATCTCACTCACAATTTGAGATTATGTGCAGGTCGAAGGTACTGAGAAGATTGAGGTGAGTTATGTCCACACCTGGAGGAGATATGAGGTTGTGAGATCTCATAAGTTGTGGCCTCCACCTGCTTAGAGAAAGCTGGTATTCCTGAATGAGTCTCGACTAGAAAGGAGGCAAAGAAAGGCAGGCCTGCCTGACTGATTGTTAATGAGTGATGCCCAGTGTCTAAAACTAGAGGGTGCAGCAGTGGGGTGTTTTTGATGATTGCCAATTTTGTGAACCCAAACAGTATGTTCCCCAATATCTGCACAGCCTGGGGCCTCCATCAGATCTCAGGATTATCTCTTCTCTGGCAACATAGAAAGACTCTGAACCCTCTTTACTCGTGGGAAATAGGTTTGTACAATGACAGGATGTCTCTAGGGGTGGTTCACACACCTTCTTCATAAGGTAGATGTA
>NW_006408969.1:47784-49736 GCF_000296735.1 Chrysochloris asiatica
GTGTGTGTGGCACCTGTTTCCTCCCCATAGAATATTGAACTCTATGTCGGCAGGGAGGAGTGTTTCCGTGTGTCCACCATAAAGCCTGGCACACCTGATGGTCTAGGAGGAGCTGACACTGAGGAGCACAGACTCCATCATCTCTCCTGCCCTAGCAAGACCCTGAGATTTGTAGCCAGAATGCTTCCTGAGTCTCACTCAGAGCTCATTGCAGGGCCTCTGCCCCCACTGACACTGTTCGCCTAAGGAACAGGGGTGCCACATGCGGCTCATGGCCCACAACAGGAAACGGATCAGTAACATGTGTTTCCGTCCTACTGATCTTTTAAGCCCTGAATATAGGAAGGAGATGCAGAGGTCAAAGAGGTGTGTGGATAAATAGATTCTACCAGGGGCTGTTCTAAATCCCCAGCCTCACTTCTCTTTTCGATGTTGAGGGTCCTCAAAGAATCTTAGTAACTGCTTTCCTCCTATACAGGGCACCCATGAGCCCATTCCTCAAGGCCGATGTAGATGTGAGGACCTGGGATGCACCCAGCCACAGAAGAGCCACAATTACCCCCAGCCCACAGCCTAATCAGGAACCCAACATCTCACTCACACTTGGAGGTTATGTGCAGGTCCAAGGTGCTGAGCAGATTGAGGTGAGTTATGTCCACACCTGGAGGAAACATGAAGTTGTGAGATCTCATAAACTGTGGCCTCACCTGCTTAGAAAAAGCTGGTATTCCTGAGTGAGTCCCAACTAGAAAGGAGACCGAGGAAGGTAGGCCTGCCTGTCTGCTTGTTAATGAATGATGCCCAGTGCCTAAAATTAGTGTGTGCAGCAGTGGGGTGTTATAGATGATTGTTAATTTTGTGAACCCAAACAGTACGATCCCCAATATCAGCACAGCCTGGGTGCCTCCAACAGCTCTCAGGATTATGTTTCCTCAGTCAGCATAGAAACACTCTGAACCCACTTTACTAATGGGAAAAGGTTTGCATAATGACAGGATGTCAGTAGGCCCACACACCTTCTTTACAGAGAAGATGTAAAGACAAACTGAGATCATCCCAATCTCTGTAGTCCTCTAGTCCTGTCCAGTAAGTATGACTGGATGGCTGCCTTTCCTCCCCATTTCTCAGAGGAACAATGAGGCTTAGAGATGTGAAAGGAAACCTCAATGGTAGGGACAGAGATTCACTGTGCTGTGGGGGACAGGAATCTCACCTCAGGAGTAAGGTGCAGAGCATGTCCTGTATGGTGTCAATGCTCTGGTATGTTGCCACAAATGTGTACAAGGAGAAGTGATCACTGTCCAGATATCTATCTGGAAGGTTTACTCCCATCTTATAGAGGCTGCCAGTGCAGATAGTTCTAAATAAGCACGTCTTATTCATGTCTTGATCTGGTCTCCAGGCACACTGGAAAATACACAGGAGGGACATGTTGTCACATGACACACCATGAAATTCAGAGGAACGCTCTGGGAATGATCTGAAAGAATTCAAGTTGTTGGGATGGAAACTTGCTCTGGATCCTGAATCTGTCTGGGGAATGAGCTGCCAGTAGATCCCCTCTCACAGGAGAACAGTGTCAGTGGACAAAGATTTCCTATATCAGTGCTGAGAATCAGGCATCATGCTGTGTAAATAGGTGAAAGTCTCCATAGACTAGGGGAGAAAGAGGCTGTTGATCTGGAAACCCCTCCATTGAACAATCAAGAGCTGTGATTCTGAACTCAAATATGGCTGTGAATTTGCAATCAGGGAAGGATAAAGACAGGGAGGTGACCAGGGCTGTGAACCAGGAACCCCCATTGGCTGTAAGTCAGAAGCATCATCTGGGTGAAGACAATGATCCTCTCGGGCTGGAGACCAGGGCATTTAGGCAGGAGAGGCCCCGTGCTGTAAGGCATTAAATGCATTCGAGGACATAGAACAAGTGCTTGCCCTCCTGATTTATCCAC
>NW_006408969.1:51446-52795 GCF_000296735.1 Chrysochloris asiatica
GACACCTCTGGAATTACACTGAGCATTTGTTACTCATGGCAAATAGGTTTTGTGGAAGGACAGGCAGTCAGTAATTGTGGTACACATTGTCTTCATGGAAGAGAGAGGAACTCAAACTGTGAACACGCCAATATGTGTAGTCCTCTGTAGATCAGGGGACACATTTCAGGACTTGTTTCATAGGGTTCTCACAGTCTTTCTGACTGCTTTGCTCTGTTACCTTCCAATTTCTCAGAGGAACAAGCTGAGGCTCAGAGATGTGAAAGGACACCTCATAGGTAGGGACAGAGTCTCACTGTGCTGTGGGGGACAGTACACTCACCACAAGAGATAGGGGCACATCACCTCCTGGGTGATGGTAAAGCTCCGGTATGTTACCACAACAGTATCCATGGAGAATTGGTCACTCTCCAGGTAGGTGCCTCGATGTATCATTACAAACTCCTCCTGTCTATAAGTGCGGATGCGTTGATGCACGCAGGTCTCATTGATTCCCTGGTAAAATGTTCAGATGTTCTACAATACATAGAGGAGGGACATACTGTCATAGGTCACCCCTTGAGCCACAAGTAAAATCAGAAATAAAGCTCTAGGAAGGATCAGCATGATATCAAGGAGGTGTGGTAGAAACCTGCTTCAGATTATAATCCTGTCATGGGGACTGAGCTTTGAGTGGGTCCCCTGTTCACAGGAGAACAGTGTGAGTGCATAGAGAGGCCCTTTGTGAGTGCTGAGACCCAGGCAACTTGGAGCCTACAAAGCTGAAGGTCTCAGTAGACCAGTGAGAGTGGGCAAGAGGCGGTGTCCTGATCTGCAGATACAGAGACACCCAAGCCTGCTGATCAGGGGTACCCCATGCTCTATACAGGGAGCAATTCAGCTGTTGCATTGGAATAGCCCTGGTGATGATCAGGAGGCCCCTCAAGTCTTCATTGTGGAGCAGCTATGGGGTTGTAAATGTGGTCTCAGGAGGGCTGTTGATTTGTGTATGGAAGGAATAATTACAGGGTTGCACCCAGGGCTGTGGACCAGAAGCCTCCACTGGCTGTAAATCTGAGCATCACCTCGGTGTACACCATGAGCCTCCTGTGCTGGAGATCCATGCGGATGGTCAGGAGAGACCTCAGTCTATAGGTCATTGACTGCCCTTTGGAAAGTCGGACAGTTGGCTGAAGTTCCTGTACCTTGACCAGACCAGGAGAAGGGTGATCCTGGACTAACTCCAGCTCCAGTGTTGGTGTTGGCTCTGGAGCTGGAAGGTGGGAACAGAGGAGACCATGAGTTTTCATCATGCCAGTTCAATACCTGCCAACATTCCATCTCCATGAAGTATCCTCCAAAGATTTCCA
>NW_006408969.1:55115-56389 GCF_000296735.1 Chrysochloris asiatica
TAATGATGAGGGACAAGGAAATGGGGACAGGGTGCCCTCAGAGATGGTCTGTCCTGAAGCAGTAAAGATGAGGAACAAGGAGATGGGGACAGGGTGCCCTCAGAGATGGTCTGTCCTGAAGCAGTAATAATGAGGGACAAGGAGATGGGGACAGGTGCCCTCAGAGATGGTCCATCCTGAAGCAGTAATGATGAGGGACAAGGAGATGGGGACAGGGTGCCCTAAGAGATGGTCCTTCCTGAAGCAGTAATGATGAAGGACAGGAAATGGGGACAGGTGCCTTCAGTGAGGGTCTGTCCTGAAGCAGCAACAGTAGCCTCATTGTCATCAACCTCCTCATCACCTTACATTTCACATGTGAGCCAGATCATGTGAGCCCTGCTTTCCTGACCCCAAATGGACAGGGTTTCATGTAACAGCTTTCTGTCTCACAAGTTCTATCCATATTCCACCCTGTCCTAATTCCCAGGGACCTCATAAGACAAGAGATACCAAGGCTTGGTTGTGATGTGACAGGAAGAGGGATGTGGGGCTGCCCAGGGGGGATAACAGTGTGATCTTGCCTCCTGCTCTGGGCCACTCTGTGTTACCTTTAGCTTATTGTAGATCAAAGGCCGGCGTCGTTGATGGTGGACGCTCAGGCTTTGTGTAATCCTCCTAAGAAAGGAAGAATTTTTAAGTTTGTTACCATCAGATACAAAGAAACAAAAAGAAAACATGTTTCCTTTTAGAGAGTCAGCCACTCAAATGAGTTTTACTGGATGTTTGCTCTGCCTGGTGACCAGGGTTCCAAGTTCTGTATTTTGCATTGCCAAGGAAGTGATGTCATATTCTATGTCCCCTGACCTGGGGTGGAACTCCCACAAGACCTCATTCAAATCACCTCTGGGCTGCTGAATGTTCTGCACTCCCCATGCCATCTAGCTAAGTGTATACAGTGACAACATCACACACCACCATAGTGATTTGGTGAAAGCCTGGGTGTAGCAGCTTTGAGCAGACAGAGCTGACCAGATTCAAATTTATCCTCTATCCACTCTGGGGTATTGAACAAGTCATTGTGATTCTGATTATCCCCAGTCTCCCTAACTCTACAAAGCATCATGCTGGCATCTTGGTCTCTGCAGATCCATGTGAGATAGCAAACATAAACGTATCCATCAAGATCACACATAGCTAATACATATATTGAGAAACGAAAGAATTTCAAGCAAGGAATGGATTCAACATGTTGTGTTATGGGCAATCATTTTGCTTCAAACTCATAGGGACCT
>NW_006408969.1:58273-59277 GCF_000296735.1 Chrysochloris asiatica
GGACTCTGGTAGATTTGTGGAGAGCCTACCAGATGCCTACCTGAAGGGGGACCTGTCACATATCAATGTATTCCTAGACACATACAGAAGTTTTGCCAGCATGCAGGAAGTAGTGGACCTGCTGCTAAAATCCCCCTCCTCCATGAAAAATCTCTGTGTCCTATATTTTATTGACCACGTGACCTGGAATAAACCTATTCTCCAAGGGTAAAGTGGTTCAGAGTCCTTCTAGAGGTGTCTTGTGCTTGCAATATCCACAATATGCAACCCTGAGGGCTGAGAGAGCTTCCGCAGGTCACTTTGATGTTGTGTACAGTACTGTTTGTGTTCCTACACATTAAAATGTTCTTTCAGCTCCCACTTTTACAGACCTTTCTTTATAGGTCTGTACATCATTCAGTTTAGTAGGAAACAGGAAGTCCCAACTTCCTGTCCTCCATTCTATTCATGTCTCACACAGGAACACCAGTCTTCTTAAGCAGGCAGATCCCCCAGTGCATGTGAGTGACGTGCTTATGTCTCCTTTAGTTACGGACATACCTGAAGATCCTATTAAAGAGTTACTCAAGTCTGGGAGGACAAGAAGGGTTGCCTGTGTTTTCAGAAGGTTGGGACCTGTGAGGAATTGTGTCCTTCTGGGCCTGGAATGACCCCCGGTGCCCACACCTAGATCTCCCAAAGGGAATGAGCTCATGAAGTCCCCACTTCCTAGGGCAAGTGCATTATGGAGCTATTTCAAGAGACTCCTTCTTTTCACCCTTGACGCCATTTGTCATTTCCTTGAATAAGGAAAGATAGTGGACTAGCAAGTATATTCAATCCTATGTGTGCCTTGAGGCTATTAGTTAAAGAATAGATAACACCTTAAAACAGTATTTTTATTTTTAAAAAACAGTGATACCAAACAGTCTTCTTCAAAGAAGATACAAACCTATTGCATAAAAATAAATAAATAAACTAAATAAAAATCTGGATGGTAGTGTGGTCAGCTTATGCTTTTGGGG
>NW_006408969.1:63671-64906 GCF_000296735.1 Chrysochloris asiatica
TGCCATGTTGAAAACATGAATATTGGTGGTATGTGGGTAAAATTAACTTTGTGTTTAATTTGATCAGAATCTCTTGTTTTGGATGACTATGAAAATTCTCTCTGTTAAACCTATAAGCATATTCATTTGTTTTGCAAGTTACCACTGCTTGGTACTTAATTTCCTTTGGGCATTGACTTTGACCTTGAGAAGTTACTCTCTGGATTGCCTACATAAACACTGTTGTGCATGTTTATCGTGTTAATAGCTTTGTTAGACAATATTGCTGTGGTTGTTGAATGCTGTCAGCTATGTTCTTACTCATAGTGAGCCTGTACAGGGGTTCTAAGAAGCAGCTGGTGGCTTTGAATAGTCAACATTATGGTCAGCAGGTCAGTGATTATCCTGCAGTGCACACCAGAACCACATTAGACAACATTGTTGCTGTTGTTAAGTGCTGCTGAGTCAGTTTATGAATCATAGTGACCTCATATAGGGTTTTGTAAGAACGGCTGGTGGATTTGAACTGCCGTTCGTGCAGTTCAAATGGGCCTTGCAGTCCAGTGCTTATCCTATAGAGCCACACTTTGACCATAAATTTCATTTGCAATATGCCACCAGCATGGTGAATCTTTGGATAATAATTGGAATGCAAATCACAAGACTAGCAGTTTGAGCCCACCAGCCACACTATGCAGGAGAAAGATGAGGTTTTCTGCTTCCACAAAGATTTACAGCCTCAGAAACCCTATATAGGATCCATGAGAGTTGTAAAAGACTTGATGACTTGAAACAATAACAAAAGATTTTGTGAGCTCAAAGCCATGTTACTGTAACTCATGTAACTCATGGCAACCCTGTATATTGTTTCCAAGGAGTGGCTGGTAAGTTTGACTTGCCAACCTTGCAGTTAGCAGTCCAGTGCTTACCCTACAGAGCCAAACCCAAACTCCCAAATCCATGTAGCCTTAGACAAATTACTTAATCTTGTTGAGTCTCAGTTTCATCACCCCTAAAATGAGATATTAGGAACACTATTAGTGTAGTGGTTAGAAATATGTCTGCTAACCTCAGGGTCAGCAGTTCGAAACTACCAGCTATACTGCACAAGAAAGAGGAGGCTTTCTGCTCCCATAAAGATTTACAACCTCAGAAACCCTATACAAGGACGCTATGAGTTGGGAAGACTCCACAGCACAATAAAAACAACAACAAAATGAGATATGGAGTCCTGGTGTTGCACTGTGGGTTAGTGC
>NW_006408969.1:66065-67171 GCF_000296735.1 Chrysochloris asiatica
TGGGTCCCGGGAGTCAAGAGGCGAAGGCAGAGGAAACAGTACATCCCCACCTCCATCCAACCCTTCTCACCTTGTTGCCCAGTAGAAGGTGGACGCCAGGCTGCTGTTCCTTCTCTTCCAGCAGACCAAACAGGTACTCTTGGAAGACTCCAACCTAGGTGAAAAAGTGACTATTGCGCCAGCAGTCCTTCAAGTTGTCAAAGTCCGTCCCCAGCAGTCCAAGGAAGCAGACTCAGCGGGAGGAACACTCAGTGGGGATCCAGCACTGTTCCCTGCATCCAGCAGAGCCTCTGGTACTGTGAGCGCGTGTGTCATCCAGTACAGTCAACTTCAGCACCCAACCCTGGTGGACAGTGATAAACGCTGAGGCCAGCCCCACAGGCCAACACCCATCCCCAGCACTGTAGAGATAGGCAGCCACAGCAGCCTGTCCTACCACCAGTAGTAAGGCCAGCAGCAGGCTTAGCGCATGTACACAGCCAGCATATTGGTACTGCCTGACTCCGTAGTCCCTGCTCCCATGGTCTTGCACCCCGGGGAGTGCTTCCTTCCAAGACCTACATAACTTTCTCCAGGGACTCGCTCTGCAACCACTCCTGGGACAATGTCCCACCAGTTCCTCCACCCTCCTAGTGGACCTCTTTAGGATGGCCTGATGTCAGCGCAGAAGTTATAGAAGTGGTTGCTGATAACTCTTCTTCTGCTTGGAGTCCTGGTATAGCATTGTAGGATAAGTACTAGGTTTTTGACCCACCAGCTGCTCCTTGAAAACCCCATAGTGTTGCTATGAGTGGGAACTGACTCCTAAGCATTCAACAATCTCTCCTCATCTAACTTTGTAGCATCTTGTTGATTGTCATCTTTTGACACTTTTTCAAACGCCCACTTTACCATCTACTTTTTTGTAGAATGCAATTGTGGCAGTTTCTGTTGATACTTTTACTCAACGCTGGTCTCCCTCTGTGTTTGCAATTCCCTCTAGTCCCATCTCTTAATCATAGCTTGCATTTGCATAACCCAAATGAAGATACTAAGTGTGCTAGTCATGCTGCCAACTACATGGTAGGCTTCTTCTGAAAACTCCACCCTCCTTTTCCAAGTTTAAA
>NW_006408969.1:88674-90052 GCF_000296735.1 Chrysochloris asiatica
TGTATACCCAATGATCTTCCCTTCTCTCTACAATGCCAATTTCTACCTGTAGCCCTCCCTACTCCTCATTTGTACACCCTTCTCACTTGCCATTACTAAAACCACCACATTACCATTCACTCCTCACCTCATTCATTATTACCTTCAGAACCACTGGATCCTTGCTTCACATAACTGGCAGCTGGGGGGTCTATGGATTAGCTAACATAGCTTGTCCATCCTTTGATCCATCCCAACTCTCCTTACCTACCCTTGTGACATAAGCTATGCACAGGTACTCACATAAATACCTATCCACAGTGCTCACAGCAGCAGGACCCTCTTGAGTCAAAAATATCATCAATGCAAATGTTCACACACAGATGAATTTGTAAATAACATGTGCTCCACCCATACGTTGCAACACCACTGAGACTTACCTGGAGGCAGACACACTAACCGGCATCGACCTGAGTGAAACTCTATGGCTTTAAGCTAAGTGACAGCAGCAAGGGTGAAAGGCTACACATATCCATGCCAGCAGAGAATCCACAGACACAGAGAGTCACTGATTGACAGCAGGGCTCATGGGGAGTGGCCAAGAAAAGTCCTCTCTGTGTGCAGTGTTTCTGCTGTGCAGATGAAAACACTCTGGCAGTAGATGTTTGGGTGTTTCCAGAGTTGTGGGTTGACACAAATCTACTAGAACACACATTAAAAACACATCCGAACTAAATTTTTAAATGCTAAAATCAAACCTGTTAATATTGAAAAGTGCAAGGATTAAATGACCAATGTAAAAAATTATACTAATTATAATAATAAATAAATCCACTCAGGTAAAGTAAAAGAATTTCTTCCTAAGTGATGCTGCATGAATACTCCTAATAAATTCCTAAGAGCTCTGGGTGGGGAACTAATGATTAGGGGCTGCCTAGGGCTGTGGTTATGGAACAGAAAAGGGGGATTCAGGGCTGTGGATAGAAGTGAATAAAGGGGTATCAGGCTGTTGACGGGGAGTGTAGTGGATCTATCAGTCTGGAATGACTATGGGCCTTCAAATATGCAGACAGACAGGACTCTTGCTGTGGAGTGATGGGAGCCTGAATATGGGGATCCACCCAGAGATGTTATTCGTGAGCCTCCACTGGGGAGTATTCAGGAACATCGCCCAGGTTTTTCTCATGTGCCACCTGGGCTGGAGATACTTGCAGCTGGTCAGGAGGGGGCCCAGGCCATAAGGCATTAAGTGCCCTAGAGGACGTAGGAGAAGTGATTGCACTGGTGGTTTCTGTACCTGAACTGGAGATGGATGACCCTGGGCTTCCTCCTGCTCCGCTGTTGGTGTTGGCTCTTGAGCTGGAAGAGGAGAAAAGTGGAGCACCATGACTGCCTTTCT
>NW_006408969.1:91539-94171 GCF_000296735.1 Chrysochloris asiatica
GGCCTAGGAATGATTGTTACATGGATGAACCCAAACGGTAACTTTCCTAGTGTCTATGTGTCCTGGAGGCACTGTGTCAGCTCTCAGGGTTGTTTGTTCTGGCTCCAGAAGGTGGAGACACCTGTTGAAGTACGCTGAGCCTCATTGCTCATGGCAAATATGTTTTTTTTGAAGGACAGGCAGTAAGTGTGGGCCACACAACTTCTTCACTGAAGAGAGGGTATCTCAAACTGTGAACACCCCAATATCTCTAGTCCTCTGTAGTAGATCAGGGGACACATTTTCAGGACTTGTTTCATAGTGTTCTCACAGTCATTCTGGCTGCTTTGCTCCCTTACCTCCCCATTTCTCAGAGTAACATACTGAGGCTCAGAGATTTGAAAGGACACCTCACTGGTAGGGACAGAGTCTCACTATGCTGTGGGGGACAGGACAATCACCACAAGAGGAAGGGGTACAGGACTTCCTGGACAGTGGCAAAGCTCTGGTATGTGGCCACAGATATATCCATGGAGAAGTGGTCACTCTCCAGATAGGTGCGTCGATGGATCATTACGAACTCTTCCTGTTTACAAGTGTGGATGCTTCGAACTAAGCAGGTCTCATTGATTCCATGGTAAAATACACAGGCATACAATACATAAAGGAGGGACAAACTGGCATAGGTCACCCCATGACCCATGAGCAAAATCAAAAATAAAGCTCTAGGAAGCATCAGCGTGATATCAAGGAGGTGTGGTAGAAACCTGCTTCAGATCATGATCCTGTCATGGGGACTGAGCTTTTAGTGGATCCCCTGTTCACAGGACAACGGTGTTAGTGGGAAGAGAGGTCTTTCATGAGTGCTGAGACACAGGCAACTTGGTGACTACAAAGCTGAAGGTCTCGGTAGACCAGTGAGAGTGGGAAAGAGGTGGTGTCCTGATCTGCAGATCAGGGGTACCCCATGCTCTATACGGGGAGCAATCCACCTGTTGCTCTGGAGCTGGTGTGGATCAGGAAGTCCCTCAAATCATGATTGTGGAGCCGCTATGGGGTTGTAAATGTGGTCTCAGAAGGGCTGTGTATTTGCTGTCAGGAAGGACCAGAAGCCTCCACTGGATGTCAATCAGGGGCATCACCTCGGTGTACACCATGAGCCTCCTGTGCTGAAGATCCATGTAGATGGTCAGGAGAGACCTCACTGTGTATGTCACTGACTGCCCTTTGGAACATCAGACAGTTGGCTGGAGTTCCGGTATCTGGACCAGAGCAGGAGAAGGGTGGTCCTGGACTACCTCCAGCTCCAGTATTGGTGTTGGCTCTGGAGCTGGAAGAGGGGAACAGAGGAGACCATGAGCTTTGCATCATGCCTGTTCAACACCTGCCAATATTCCATCTCCATAAAGAATCCTCCAAAGATTTCCACAGCATTTTGATGCTGTAGGATAATCACTCCACCGAAGAGGCAGTTAGAAACTGATGGCCTGCCAATGGTTTGCACTCACCAGGTGCTCCTAGAATTCCTTTTACAGGTTTGTAAGAGCGTGAATTGACTCGATGGCACTTATTAGCAACAAGAGCTCCTCCCATAGAACACTCCACCAGTAGTGGAGGATGAAGTTGCCTGAGCTCATACCCAGTGCCTACTATGCGGTCCTCCCCAGTTACTGGTGCCCCATACCTCTCTTGCATGCTCACATGAAGGCTAGCGTGCCATCCTCACCTCCGTGCTCTCCCTCGGTGTCCTTCAGGCCACTCAGCTGAGATAAGAGATAGACGACATACCTCCACAACCCAGAATTCAGCTGGCTGATTCTGAGGAACTCCTCCAGCTCCTTCAGAGTGGTGAAGTGAAGGGGCTGATCAAAGTCTTCCCTGTAGTTGTTAAACCAACTTGTCAAGATGTAGGAGATGGCTCTAGGGAATTGGGAACAAACCCAGAGTCAGAAAACTGGCCTTTCCTTCCATATTGCTCTGCTCAGGCACCATTGCAAGGAATTAAGTCCCACCCTTACCTGATCTCCATGAGGCTCTCTAGGCAGAGGGAGGCCCGGTCAGCAGCTGTGCATAGACCTCAATGCAAGGGAAAACTCCATCAATGGCCCTACCAAGTGTCCTTCCTAAGGAGTACTGAATGAAGCCCCTGTCTATGCCCCATACATCCCCTCTGTGGACAACAGTTTGGGGAAGAATATTGTGTTTCACTGTTGTCAACTTCCAGCCTAACCCACAGGATGCTCCATGAATAGCTGACATTCAGGAACTCAGTGCATTTCTCCCCTCAGACTTGCTTAGAACCTCAGCTTGTACTCCAATGTTCTACCTCAGTACAGGATCTCTATGAGTCAGAAGTGACTCCATGGCAAATATTTATATTTATATAAAATGAGAGAGACAGAGATTCAGTGAGTGTGAGACAGATTGGGAGAGATACGAAGAGAGAGAGACTCAGAGAGAGTCGGACAGCCTCGGAAAGTTTCAAAGAGACTCGGAGAGCCTCGGAGAGCCTGGGAGAGACTCAGAAGCATTCAGAATCCTGGTGTGCTGCTGTGGGCTAAGGAGCCAGACTTGGAAGCCATTTTAACTGCAAGGATGGCGGTTCGAGCTCACCAGTTGCTCCTCGGAAACAGTGTTGTTATTGCTGTATGTC
>NW_006408969.1:94689-95758 GCF_000296735.1 Chrysochloris asiatica
GCAGACCTTGAGGTTTCCAGCCACATTCTTAACCACTATGCTATCAGAGCTTCTTGGATACTGCCTGTGAAAATAGGCTTTTCTAGGAGTTGTTGGTGAGTTAGAACCACCAACCGTGCAGTTCAAATGACTTAGCAGTCTCACACAATAAACTAAAGTGCCACACCAGGTCTCTGAATATATATATATATATATGGATCTCTGGTAGCCTAGTGCTTACAAATATGGCTGCAAACCCCCTGGTCAGCAGTTCGAAACTACCAGCCCTTCCATGGGAGAAAGATGAGGCTTTCTGCTCCCAAGAATTTTTATAGCCATGGAAACCCTGAATAAATTCTCTGCCTCAGAACTGACTCCCTGACACATAACAGTTGTTGTTAAGTGTGTTCGGGTCATTTCCGACCCATAGCGAACTTGTAAAGGGTTTCCCAAGCTGTAAAGCTTCACAGGAGTAGAAAGCCTCAACTTCTTCCCTCAGAGCAGCCGGTAGCTTCGAACGGCTGACCTTGCGGTTTGCAGCCCAATTTGTAACCACTATGCTACCAGAGTCATATATAGTAGTGTGGCGCTGTGGGTGAGTTAACTGGCCAGACTGCAAAGCTGTTTAAACTGCTATATTGGTGGTTCAGGCTGACCAGCGGTTAATCGGAAACTCAATACAGGTTCTTAAGTAAGGAGTTCTGGTGGTATAGAAGTAATGTATTGGGCTGTCACCCTCACTGAGGGTCAGCAGTTCGAAACTACCAGCTGTTCTATGTGAGAACATGAGGCTTTCTGCTTCCGTAAAGATTTACAGCCTCAGAAACTCAGTACAGGATCTCTATTATGAGTCAGAAGTGACTCCATGGCATGTGTGTAGATAGATAGATAGATGATAGATAGATAGATAGATAGATAGATAGATAGATAGATAGATAGATAGATAGATAGAGACAGAGATTCAGTGAGTGAGAAACAGATTAGGAGAGATAGGAAGAGATTAATGCACAGATTGTCCTTGCCTATTCGACTTTATATCACAAGTTGAAGATGTTACTCCAGGAAATTCTGAACCCTAAAAAGACAAAAA
>NW_006408969.1:97387-98793 GCF_000296735.1 Chrysochloris asiatica
GGTGTTGGGAATATGAGTGTACACAGGTTCATCTCTAATCTTAGCAGATGGGGCAATAGGAGGCTGACAAGCGTGTGTAGATTATAAAACGGGATAGGCAACTGGCAGTCTCTACCAATGTTAGAAATGCATGTCTATTCTGCTGCTAGGAGAGTGATCCTGCTGGTATGTAAAACAGCCAAGGGGCAGCATGGCAACAGTAGTGAGGTTGACCCTGGACCTGGCAGTGTTTCGTTCTGCTGTGCATATGAGTCGCTATTATTTGGTAACGACTCGATGTCACCTAACAACAACAACAACGCACTTGTAGGAGTCCTGGTGTGGCACTGTGGGGTTTATGCTCCAGACTGCAAAGTCGGTTTGAATTGCAAGGTCAGCTGTTCAAACTCACAAACTGCTCCTCAGAAACCCTACACGGGGTCACTATGGGTTGGAACTGACTCGATGGATCAATCAACAATCAACAATGTACTTGTAAGACTGTAACAAGCAGAGAAAAATACACCAATTTATTTATCAAATGTCTCTTCTTTAGTTTTCTGTGCTTTCAAAATTTCCTAAATGAGGTGTATTTAAACACAGAAAAAGAAAAATATTGGGAGGAAAAGAAAAATCAAGATTATTCATCATGTTGAACTTTATAAAAATCAAAATGTTGGAAATGACTGAAATGTTCACTAGAAAATAGTTAAATTATCATACAACTCTGACAGATTTCACAACCACTTTATAATATAAAAATAAAATCTCTTCTTGCTTAAGATCGTGTGTTGTCCTGTCAGTTAGGATTCAGTGACCCTATATAGGGTTTCTGAGCCTGTAAATCTTTTACCAGAGCAACAAACACAAAGACCCACAGAGCAGCCATAGGAGAAAATACTGGAAGGAAATACATGACAATGTTACCAGCGATACTTTTGGGTGGTTTGCATTTCTTCACATTGTTCTGTATTGGAGTCCTGGTGTGGCACTGTGAATTACTTCATGGGATTGCAAGGTCAGTTTGAACCACTAAGTTGGTGAGTTCAGGTTCACCAGCCACTCTTGGGAACCCTATATAGGGTTGCTATGGGTTGCAACCGACTCGATGGCACTTAACAACAACAACAACAACAACAACAACAATTCGGTATTCACTACGTTTCCCACAAGAAGAATTTCCTAGTCCAAAGAGATGACAATGAGATCTTTTCAGAGTGAGCCTCACACTTGAAAGTCGAAAGCACCACACAGTTCTATTGTGAAACTACCTGTACTGTTGTTGCAGAAGCTCCCGAGGTTCCGCCTGCTGCTGAATTCCTCTCCAAAACACAGCCTTGGCATGCTGCAGCTCTCCCTGGCCTTCCAGATGTCCAGCCCAGGCTATGGACACTGGCGATGACTGGGTCCCAATCCCATGGTTGTAC
>NW_006408969.1:106596-107073 GCF_000296735.1 Chrysochloris asiatica
AAGGGTTTAAGGGGATAGAGGTAAATAGTGATATATACACAACCTTGGAACAACAGTGTTCTGTGTGTAGATACATGCTGGACTAACTGTGTGCTGTGGATTCGGTTCCGACTCATAGTGACCCTGTATAGGGTTTCAGAGGCTGTAAATCTTTACGGGAGCAGGACACTTCATCTTTCTGCCATGGAGCAGCTGGTGGTTTCAAACTGCTGACCTTGCGTTTCACACCCTAATTCGTAATCACTATGCTACCAGAGCTCCTCATACATATGTATGTATGGGGCCTTGGTGTGGCGCTGTACAATAAACACTAAACTGATAACCGCAAGGTTGGCAGTTCCAACCCACCACCACTCCTACGAAATATATATACATATTTATATATATTTACATATATTTATATATCCCACAAACATATAAGGTTTGAAAGAAGATATTTATTTGTACATGGGTAACCACAGGGAAGGAGCTGGACTA
>NW_006408969.1:108593-109293 GCF_000296735.1 Chrysochloris asiatica
CCAATCCCCACCCCTCCCCAACTGTCACTGTGGTCACAGAGAGGTCTAGGGCAGCTGCCAGGTCCCAAGGCAGATGAGTGGTGTTCAGCCTTAAAGAGGATGGGGTAGGGTGGGGTGGGGTGGGAAGAACGCCTGAGTCAAGGGAAAGGACGGATGGTGCAGAAGGATGGGGACCTGCAGAGGGCCAGGCCCAAATCTGAGTACTTCCCAGCACCCTCACACCCTCGGGGGCCCGCAGCCCCGGGTAGCGTCCTCAGCCTCGTCCCCACCCAGTCGACACTTACTGAAGCACATTTCCCGCGTTATCCATGGCGGTGAGAGGACTCCAGCCAGCAGCAACCCCGCCAGCACTGGTTGTATGGACCTGCTGCCAAGTCAAACCTCCTGCGAAGTGGCAGTAGGCGCGCCAATGTCTTGCCATTGGTTGGGCTGTAGAGAGGCTAGCCAATTGCCTGAACCGTTGCCAAGAGATAAAGTCCCGCCTCCCACTTCCTGGAACTCTGGCTGAACAAAAGCTCCAGGTGGGCAAAGAGAGCAGGGACATTAAGTACTGTCAGGTGTGACTAGTAATTTTGCTTTGGGTTATTTTGGCATTTGATAGTGTTCTAGTTTACCTAACTAACTCGAGCTACCTGAGTTGGAAAAAAAAATGTGCCTTGGCAGTTTACTCCTGAATATCGCACCTCTTCGACCCCTTTCC
>NW_006408969.1:110746-133052 GCF_000296735.1 Chrysochloris asiatica
ACTCATAGAGACCCCGTATAAGTTTTCCAAGGAGTGTCTGGTAGGTTTGAAGTGTTGGCCTTGTGATTAGTAGTCCTATGCTTATCCTACAGCACAACAGTATATGCATATACTAAGCACCAAATGAGGGCTCAGGCTATCTGCTAGAGTTCCAAGGAGCGATAGGCTAGGGAGGCCTGTCAGCACTAACCTGCCATGTAGCTAACTCTCTGTATATAGTCAAGTTGGTCATATCTGCCTTGTAGCTAGAACTCTGTATATGGAAATGTTGCGCTACCGTGACATGTAGCTAGTACCCTGTATATGGACATGTTGCACTACTCTGTCATGTACCTAGCTCTCAGTATTTGGAAACCTTGGACTCATCTGCCTTGTAGCTAGAACTCTGTATATGGAAATGTTGCACTACCCTGACATGTCGCTAGCTCTCTGTATATGGACAGTTTGGATGTGTCTGCCATGTTGCTAGCTCTCTGTACATGGATATGTTGGACTGATTTGCCAAGTAGGTAGCTCGCTGCATATGAACATATTGGACTCATCTGCCATGTATCTAGTACCCTGTATATGGACATGTTGAACTACTCTGCCATGTAGCTAGCTCTCTGTATATAGACAAGTTACATTTATCAGCCAAGTAGCTGGAACTCTGTATATGGAAATGATGAACTACCCTGCCATATAACTATCTCTCTGTATATAGACAAGTTGGACTCATCTGCCTTTTAGCTAGTACCCTGTATATAGACATATTGGACTACTCTGCCATGTAGCTAGTTCTCAATATATGGACATGTTGGACTCATCTGCTATGTATCCAATACCCTGTATATGGAAATGTTGCACTATCCTGACATGTAGCTAGCTTTTCGTATATGGACACGTCGGACATGTCTTCCATGAAGGTAGAGCTCTGTATATGAAAATGTTGCACTACCCTACCTTGTAGCTAGCTCTCTGTATATGAACATTTAGGACTTGTCTGCCATGTAGCTAGCTCTAAGTATATAGACATGTTGGACTCATCTGCCATGTTGCTAGTAATCTGTGTATGGACATCTTGCCCTACTCTGCAATGTAGCTAGCTCTCTGTATATACAAGATGGACTCATCTGCCATGTAGCTTGAAATCTGTATATGGACATGATGCACTACTCTCCCATACAGGTAGCTCTCAGTATATAGAAAAGTTGGACTCATCTGCCTTGTAGCTAGAACTCTGTATATGGAAATGCTGCACTACCCTGCCTTGTGCTAGCTCTCTGAATATGGACATTTGGGTTTCATCTGCCATGTAGCTAGCAGTCTGTACATGGATATCTTAGACTGATCTGCCAAGAAGGTAGCTCTCTGTATCTGAATATATTGAACTTGTCTGCCATGGAACTAGCTCTCAGTATATGGACATGTTTGACTCATTTGCCATGTAGCTTGTAACCTGTATTTGGACATGTTGGACTACTCTGCCATGAAGCTAGCTCTGAGTATATGGACAAGTTGGACTCATCTGCCTTGTCACTAGAACTCTGTATATGGAAATGTTGCACTACCCTTCCATGTAGCTAGCTCTCTGTATATAGACAAGTTGGACTCATCTTACTTGTAGCTAAAACTCTGTATATGGAAATGTTGTACTACCCAGCCATGTATCTAGCCCTCTGTATATAGACAAGTTGGACTCATCTGCCTTGTAGCTAGAACTCTGTATATGGAAATGTTGCACTACCCTGCCATATAGTTAGCTTTCTGTGTATGAACATTTTAGACTTGTCTGCCATGTAGCTAGCTCTCAGTATATGGACATGTTAGAGTCATCTGCCATGTAGCTAGTACCCTGTATATGGTCATGTTGCACTACTCTACCATGTAGCTAGCTCTCTGTATATAGACAAGTTGGAATCATCTGCCTTGTAGCTAGACTTCTGTATATGGAAATGTTGTACTACGCTGCCATGTAGCTAGCTCTCTGTACATAGACTAGGTGGAATCATCTGCCTTGTAGCTAGAACTCTGTATATAGAAATGTTGCACTACCCTGCCATGTAGCTAGCTCTTTGTACATGGATATGTTGGAGTGGTCTGCCAAGTAGGTAGCTCCCTGTATACGAACATATTGGAGATGTCTGCCATGTAGCTAGTTCTCAGTATATGGACATGTTGTACTCATCTGCTATGTGTCTAGTACACTGTATAAGGGCATGTTGGACTCATCTGCTATATGCACAAGTTGAACTACTCTGCCATGTAGGTAGCTCTATGTATATGGACACGTTTTACACATCTGCCATGTAGCTAGAATTCTGTATATGGAAATGTTGCACTAACCTGCTACATAGCTAGCTCTCTGTATATGAACAATTTGGACTTGTCTGCCATGTAGCTATCTCTCAGTATACGGAAATGTTGGACTCGTCTGCCATGTAGCTAGTACTCTGTATATTGACATCTTGCACTACTCTGCCATGTAGTTACCTCTCTGTATATAGATAAGATGGACTCATCTGCCATGTAGCTTAAACTCTTTATATGGACATGAAGCACTACTCTGCAATGTACATAGCTCTCAGTATCTAGACAAGTTTGACTCATCTGCCTTGTAGCTAGAACTCTGTATATGGATATATTGCACTACCCTGCCATATAGCTCGCTCTCTCTATATAGACAAGTTGGACTCATCTGCCTTGTAGCTAGAACTGTATATATGGAAATGTTGCTCTACAGTGCCATTTAGCTAGCTGTCTGTATACAGACAAGTTGGACTCAACTGCCTTGTAGATACAACTCTCTATTTGGAAATGTTTCACTTAACTGCCATGTATCTAGCTCTATGTCTATGTATATGTTAGTCTGATCTGCCAAGAAAGTAGCACTCTGAATATGAACATATTGGAGTTGTCTGCAACGTAGCTAGCTCTCAGTATACGGACATGTTTGACTCATTTGCCATGTATGTAGTACCCTGTATATGGACATGTTGGACTACTCTGCCATTAAACTAGCTCTCAGTATATGGACTAGTTGGACTCATCTGTCTTGTAGCTAGAACTCTGTATATGGAATTGTTGCACTACCCTGCCATGGAGCTAGCTCTCTGTATATAGGCAAGTTGGACTCATCTGCCTTATAGCTAAAAGTCTGTATATGGAAATGTTGCACTACCCTTCCATGTAGCTAGCTCTGTGTTTATAGACAAGTTGGACTCATCTGCCTTATTGTAAGATCTCTCTACATGGAAATGTTGCACTACCCTTCCATAAAGCTAGGTCTCTGTATATAGACAAGTTGGACTCATCTGCCTTGTAAATAGAACTCTGTATATGGAAATTTTGCACTACCCTGTCATGTAGCTAGCTTTCTGTATATGAACATTTGAGATTCGTCTGCCATGTAGCTAGTTCTCTGTACATGGATATGTTGGACTGATCTCTCAAATATGTAGCTCTCTGTATATGAACAGAGAGGACTTGTCTGCAAAGTAGCTATCTCTCAGTATATGGACATGTTGGACTCATATGCCATGTAGCTAGTACCCTGTATATGGACATGTTGGTCTACTCTGCCATGTAGGTAGCTCTCAGTATATGGACACATTGCACACATTTTCAATGTAGCCAGATCTCTGTATGTGGAAATGTTGCACTACTCTGCCATGTTGCTAGCTCTCTGTATATAAACAAGTTGGACTCATCTGCCATGTAGCTTGAACAATCTATATGGACATGATGCACTACTCTCCCATGTAGGTAGCTCTCAGTATATAGACAAGTTAGACTCATCTGCCTTGTAGGTAGAACTCTGTTTATGGAAATGTAGCACTACTGGGCCATGTAGCTAGCTCTCTAAACATAGACAAGTTGGACTCATCTTCCTTGTAGCTAGAACTCTCCATATGGAAATGTTGCACTACTCTGCCATGTTGCTAGCTCTCTTTATATAAACAAGTCGGACTCATCTGCCATGTAGCTTGAACAATCTATATGGACATGATGCACTACTCTCCCATGTAGGTAGCTCTCAGTATATAGACAAGTTGGACTCATCTGCCTTGAAGCTAGGACTCTGTTTATGGAACTATATCACTACCGGGCCATGTAGCTAACTCTCTAAATATTGACAAGTTGGACTCATCTTCCTTGTAGCCAGAACTCTGTATATGGAAATGTTGCACTACACTGCCATGTAGCTAGCTCTCTGTATATAGACTAGTTGTACTCATCTGCCTTGTCGCTAGAACTCTGTATATGCAAATGTTACATTACCCTGCCATGTAGCTAGCTCTCTGTGTATGGACATTTGGGTCTCGTATGCCATGTAACTAGCCCTCTGAACATGGATATGTTTGACTGATCTTCCAAGAAGGTAGCTCTCTGTATATGAACATATTGGACTTGTCTGCTATGTAGCTATCTCTCAGTATATGGTCATGTTTGATTCATCTGACATGTAGCTAGTAACCTGTATATGGACATACTGTGCCATGAAGCTAGCTCTCAGTATATGAACAAGTTGGACTCATCTACCTTGTAGCTAGAACTCTGTATATGGAAATGTTGCACTACCCTGCCATGTAGCTAGCTCTATGTATATAGACAAATTGGACTCATATGCCTTGTAGCTAGAACTCTGTCAATGGAAATGTTGCACTACCCTTACATGTAGCTATGTCTCTGTAGATAGATAAGGTGGACTCATCTTCCTTGTAGCTAGAATTCTGTATATGGAAATGTTGCTGTACACTGCCATGTAGCTAGCCCTCTTAATACAGACAAGTTGGACTCATCTGCCTTGTAGCTAGAACTCTGTATATGGAAATGTTGCAATACACTGCCTTGTAGCTAGCTCTCTGTTTATGGACATTTGGGTCTCTTCTGCCATGTAGGTAGCATTCTGTACATGGATATGTTTCACTGATCTGCCAAGAAGGTAACTCTCTGTATATGAACATATTGAACTTGTCTGCCATGTAGTTAGCTCTCAGTATATGGTCATATTTCACTCATCTGCCATGTAGCTAGCAACCTGTATATGGACTTGTTGGACTTCTCTGCCATATAGCTAGCTCTCAGTATATGGACACATTGGACATATCTGCCAAGCAGCTAGAAATCTGTATATGGAAATGTTGCACTACCCTCCCATGTAGCTAATTCTCTGTATATGAACATTTTAGACTTGTCTGCTATGTAGTTAGTTCTCAGTATATGGACTTGTTGGACTCATCTACCATGTAGCTAGTACCCTGTATATGGCCATGTTGCACTACTCTGCCATGTAGCTTGCTCTCTGTATATAGATGACCTTGACTCAACCGCCATGTATCTTGAACTCTGTATATGGAAATGATGCATTACTCTGTCATATAGGTAGCTCGTCAGTATATAGACAAGTTTGACTCATCTACCTGGTAGCTAGAACTCTGTATATGGAAATGTTTCACTACCCTGACATGTAGCTAGCTCTCTCTATACAGACAAGTTGGAATCATATGCCTTGTAGCTAGAACTCTGTATATGGAAATGTTGCTCTACACTGCCATGTAGCTAGCTCTCTATATACAGACAAGTTGGACTCATCTCTTGTAGCTAGAACTCTGTATATTGGAATGTTGCACTACCCTGCCATGTAGCTGTCTCTCTGTATGTGAACATATTGGACTCATCTGCCATGTAGGTAGCTCTCTGTACATGGATATGTTTGACTAATCTGACAAGTAGGTAGCTATTTGTATATGAACATATTGGACTTGTCTGCCATCTAGCTAGCTTTCAGTATATAGACAAGTTGGACTCATCTGCCTTGAAACTGCAACTCTGTATATGGAAATGTTGCACAACACTGCCATGTATCTAGCTCTCTGTGTATGAACATATTGGACTCATCTGCCATGAAGCTACCTCTCTGTACTTATCTGCCAAATACGTAGCTGTCTATGAACATATTGGAATTGTCTGTCATGTAGCTAGCTGTCAGTATATTGACAAGTTTGACTCATCTGCCTTGTAGCTAGAACTCTGTTTTTGGAAATGTTGCACTACCCTGCCAAGTAGGTAGCTCTCTGTATATGAACATATTGGACTAATCTGCCATGTAGCTTACACTCAATACATGGACATGTTGGACTCATCTGCCATGTAGTTAGTACCCTGTATATGGAAATGTTGCCCTGCTCTGCCTTAGAGCGAGCTCTTTTTATATAGACAAGTTTGAGGCATCTACCTTGTAGCTCGAACTCTGTATATGGTAATGTTGCACTACCCTGCCATGTAGCTCGCTCTAGTTATATGGACATTTTGCACTCGTCTGCCATGTAACTAGCTCTCTGTACATGGATATGTTGCACTGATCTTCCAAGTAGGTAGCTCTCTGTATATGAACATATTTGACTTGTCTGTCATGTAGCTAGCTCTCAATATATGGACATGTTGGACTCATCTGCATGTAGCTAGTACCCTGTGTATGGACCTGTTGGACTAGTCTGTCATGTAGCTAGCTCTCAGTGTATGGACATGTAGGACATATTGGCCATGTAGCTAGAACTCTGCATATGGAAATGTTGCACTACTCTGTGATGTAGCAAGGTCTCTGTATACAGACAAGATGGACTCATCTGCCTTGTAGCTAGAACTCTGTATATGGAAATGTTGCACTACCCTGCCAGGTATCTAGATCTCTGTATATAGACATTTTGGAATCGTCTGCCAAGTAGCTAACTCATTGTACATTGATATTTTGGACTGTTCGGCCATGTAGGTAGCTCTCAGTATATGGACATTTTGGACTCATCTGCCAAGTACCTAGCTCTCTGCACATAGATATGTTGGACTTATCTTCCATGTTGGTAGCTCTCGGTACATGAACATATTGGAATTATCTGTCATGTACCTAGCTCTCAGTATATAGACAAGATGGACTCATCTGCCTTGTAGCTAGAACTCTGTTTTTGGAAATGTTGCACTACCCTTCCATGTAGCTAACTCTCTGTATATGAACATATTGGACTTGTCTGCCATGTAGCTCGCTCACAGTATATGGACATGTTGGACTCATATGCCATGTAGCTAGTACCCTAGATATGGACATGTTGGACTACTCTGCCATGTAGCTAGCTCTCAATATATGGACACGTTGGACACATCTGCCATGGAACTAGAATTCTGTATATTGAAATGTTGCACTACCCTGCCATGAAGGTAGCTCTTTGTATGTGGACATTTTGTACTTGTCTGCCATGTAGCTTGCTCTTTGTACATGAGCATGTTGGACTCATCTGCCATGTACCTAGTACCCTGTATATTGACATGTTGGACTACTCTGTGATGTAGCTAACTCTTAGTATATGGACACGTTGGAAACATCTGCCATGTAGCTAGAACTCTGTATATGGAAATGCTGCACTACTCTGCCATGTGGCTAGCTCTCTGTATATAGACAAGTTGGACTCATCTATCTTGTAGCTAGAACTCTGTATATGGAAATATTGCACTTCCCTGCCATGTAGCTAGCCCATGTATATGGACATTTTGGACTCGTCTGCCATGTAGCTAGCTATCTGTACATGGATATGTTGAACTGATCTACGAAGTAGGTTGTTCTCTGTATATGAACATATTGGACTTGTCTGCCATGTAGCTAGCTCTCAGTATATAGACAAGATGGACACATCTGCCTTGTAGCTGAAATTTTGTATATGGAAATGTGGCACTACCCTGCCATGTAGTTAGCTCTCTGTATATAGACAATTTGGACTCATCTGCCTTGTAGCTAGAACTCTGTATGTGGAAATGTAGCACTACCCTCCCATGAACCTAGTACTCTGTTTATGAACATATTGGACTTGTCTGCCTTGTGGCTAGAACTTTGTATATGGAAATGTTGCACTTCCCTGTCATGTAGCTAGCTCTCAGTATATGGACATGTTGGACTCATCTGCCATGCAGCTAGTACCCTGTATATGGAAATATTAAACTACTTTGGCTTGTAGCTAGCTCTGTATATATAGACAAATTGGACTCATCTGCCTTGCAGCTAGAACTCTGTATATGGAAATGTTGCACTACAGTGCCATGTAGCTAACTCTCTGTATATTGACATTTTGGATTAGTTTGCGATGGAGCTAGCTCTCTGTACATGAATATGCTGGGATGATCTGCCACGTAAGTAGCTATTTGAATATGAACATATTGAACTTGTCTGCCATGTAGCTTGCTCTCAGTATATAGACATGTTGGACTCATCTGCCTTGAAACTAGAAGTCTGTATATGGAAATGTTGCACAACCCTGCCATATATCTGGCTCTCTGTATATGAACATATTGGACTTGTCTGCCATGTAGCTAGATCTCAGTATATGGACATGTTGGACTCATCTGCCATGTAGCTAGTAGCCTGTATATGGACATGGACTACTCTGTCATGTAGCTAACTCTCAGTATATGGATTTGATGGAAACATCTGCCATGTAGCTAGAACTGTGTATATGGAAATGTTGCACTACTCTGGCATGTAGCTAGCTCTCTGTATATAGACAAGTTGGACTCATCTGCCTTGTAGCTAGAACTCTGTATATAGAAATGTTGCGCTATCCTGCCATATAGCTAGCTCTCTGTATATAGACAAGTTGGACTCATCTGCCTTGTAGTTAGAACTCTGTATATGTAAATTTTTTCACTACACTGCCAAGAGCTAACTCTCTGTATATGGACATTTTGGACTCGTCTGCCTTGTAGCTAGCTTTCTTTATATGGATAAGGTAGACTGATCTCCAAAGTAGGTAGCTTTCTGGATATGATAATATTGGCCTTGTCTGCCATATAGCTAGCTCTCAGTATATAGACAAGTTGGATGTATCTGCCATGGAGCTAGTACCTTTTATATGGACTTGTTGGACTACTCTGCCATGTATCTAGCTCTCAGTGTATGGACACATTGTACACATCTGCCATGTAGTTTTATTTTCAAGGCAGACGAGTCCAAAATGTCCATATACAGAGAACTAGGTACATGGCAGGGTAGTGCAACATTTCCGTATACAGAGTTTTAGCTACATGGCAGATGTTCCCACTTGTCTATATACAGAGAGCTAGTTACATGTCAAGGTTGTACAACATTTCCACATAAAGAGATCTAGCCACAAGGCAGAAAATTACAGCATTTCCATATACAGAGTTTTAGCTACAAGGCAGATGAATCCAACTTCTGTATACAGAGAGCAACTTACATGGCAGGATAGTGCAAAATTTCCATATACAGAGTTCAAGCTTCAAGGCAGATGAGTCCAACTTGTCTTTATACAGGAGCTAACTACATGGCAGGGTAGTGCAACATTTCCATATACAGATTTCTAGCCACAAAGCAGATGTGTCCAACTTTACTATATACTGAGAGTTACCTACGTGGCAGAACAGTCCTAAATATCCATGCTCAGACAGTTAGCTGAATATCAGACGTGTCCAAAATGTCCATATACAGTTAGCTAGCTTCATGAACGGGTAGTGCAACATTTCCACATACAGAATGCTAGCTACATGGCAGATGTGTCCAACGTGTCCATATACTGAGAGCTATCTACAGAGCAGATCAGTCCTAAATATCCATGCACAGAGAGCTAGCTACATGTCAGAAGAGTCCAAAATGTCCATATACAGAGAGCTAGCTATATGGCAGACAAGTCCAATATGATCATATCCAGAGTAGTGAGTCATTTCCATATATAGAGTTCAAGCTACATGGCATAGGAGCCCAAGTTTTCATATTCTGAGAGCCAGCTACATGGCTGAGTAGTCCAACATGGCCAGATGTGTCCAATATGTTCATATACAGAGAGCTAGCTACATGGCAAGGTAGTGAAACATTTCCATATACAGATTTCTAGCTACATGACAGATGTGTCCAACGTGTCCATATACTGAGAGCTACCTACATGGCAGATCAGTTCTAAATATCCATGCACAGAGAGCTAGCTACATGTCAGATGTGTCCAAAATATCCTTATGAAGAGAGTTAGCTACATGGCAGAGTAGTCCAACATGTCCATATAAAGAGCACAAGCTACATGGCAGATATTTCCAATGAGTACATATAATGAGAGCTAGCGACATGGCAGACAAGTCCACAATGTTCACATACAGAGAGGGAGCCACTTGAAAGAGTTGTGCAACATTTCCACATACAGAGTTCCAGCTACATGGCAGATCAGTCCAATTTGTCCATAACTGAGAGCTAGCTACATGGCAGAGTAGTCCAACATGTCCATATACAGGATAATAGCTACATGGAAGACGTTTCCAATGTGTACATATACTGAGAGTTCACTACATGGCAGACAAGTCCAATATGTTCATATACAGAGAGCTAGCTACATGGTAGGGTAGTGAAATATTTCCATGTACTGAGTTCTAGCTTCATAGCAAATGTGTTCAACATGTCCATATACTGAGAGCTAGCTACATGACAGAATAGTCCAACACGTCCATAGACAGGGTACTAGCTACCTGGATAATGAAACCAAAATGTCCATATAATGAGAGCTAGTAACATGGCAGACTAATCCAGTATGTTCATATACAGAGAGCTACCTACTTGGCAGATCAGCGCAACATATACATGTTCAGAGAGCTAGTTACATTGAAGACGAGTCCAAAATGTCCATATATTGAGACCTAGCTAGATAGCAGGGTAGTGAAACATTTCCATATACAGATTTCTAGCTACATGGCAGATGTGTTCAACATGTCCATATAGTGAGAGCTCCATACATGGCAAATCAGTCCAACATGTCCAAATACAAGGTACTAGCTACATGGCAAATGAATTTAACATGTCCATATACTGAGAGTTAGCTACATTTCAGGGAAGTCAAAAATGTCAATATACAGAGAACTAGCTACACGGCAGTGTAGTGCAACTTTTCCATATACAGAGTTCTAGCTACAAGGCAGATAGCTCCAACTTGTCTCTTTACAGAGAGCTATCTACATGGCAGGGCAGTGCAACATTTCCATATACAGAGTTCTAGCTACAAGGCAGAAAAGTCCTACTTGTCTATTTAAAGAGAGCTAACTACATGGCAGAGTAGTGCAACATTTGAATATACAGAGTTCTAGCTACAAGGCAGATGACTCCAACTTGTCTATATACAGAAAACTAGCTACCTGAAAGGGTAGTGCAACATTTCCATATACAGAGATTTATCTACAAGGAAGATGAGTCCAACTTCTCTATATACAGAGAGCTAGGTACGTGACAGGTTAATGCAACATTTCCATATAAAGAGTTCTAGCTAATAGACAGATGAGTACAGCTTGTCTATGTACAGAGAGGTAGCTACATGGCAGAGTAGTGAAACATTTCCATATACAGAGTTCTAGCAACAAGGCCAATGAGTCCAACTTGTCCATATACTGAGAGCTACCAATATAGCAAAGTATTCCACCATGTCTATACACAGAAGGCTAGTTACAAGGCAGATGATTCCAACATGTCTATATACAGAGAGCAAGAAACATGGCAGTGTAGTGCAACATTTCCATATACAGAGTTTTATCTACAAGGCAGATGAGTCCAATTTGTCTATATAAAGACAGCTAGCTACATGGCAGAGTAGTACAACATGTCTATATACAGAGAGCTAGCTAAATGGCAGGGTAGTCCAACATGTCCACATATAGGGTACTAGCTATATGGCACAGAGCTATATGAATTCAACATGTCATATACTGGGAGCTACCTACATGACAGACAAGTCCAAAATGTCCACATACAGAGAGCTAGCTACATGGCAGGATAGTGCAACATTTCCATATACAGAGTTCTAGCTACAAGGCAGATGAGTCCAACTTGTCTATATACTGATAGGTACCTACATGGCAGATCAGTCCAAAATATCCATGCACAGAGATCTAGATACATGTCAGACGAGTTCAAAATGTCCATATACAGAGAGCTAGCTTCATGGCAGGGTAGTGCAACTTTTCCATGTGCAGAGTTCTAGCTATATGGCAGATGTGTCCAATGTGTCCATATAAAGAGAACTAACTACATGGCAGAGTAGTACAACATTTGCATATACAGAGTTCTAGCTACAAGGCAGATGAGCCCAACTTATCTATATACAGAGAGCTAACTACATGGCAGAGTAGTGCATCATTTCCATATACAGAGTTCTAGCTACATAGCAGATGTGTCCAATGTGTCCAAATACTGAGAGCTACCTACATGGCAGATAATTCCAAAATATCCATGCACAGAGATGTAGCTACATGTCAGACAATTCCAAAATGGCCATATACAAAGAGCTAGCTATATAGCAGAGTAGAGCATCATTTCCATATACAGAGGTCAAGATACATGGCAGATAAGTCTAAACTGTGCATATACTGAGAGCTAGCTACATGGATGTGTAGTCCAACATGTCCATATACAGGGTACTAACTACCTGGCTAATGAGTCCAAAATGTCCATATACTGAGAGCTAGGTACGTGGCGGGCAAGTCAAATATGTTCATATACAGATAGCTATGTAGTTGGCATATCAGTCCAAAATATCCATGTACAGAGAGCTAGCTACATGGCAGAGGGTCCAAAATGTCCATATACAATGAGCTATCTACATGGCAGGGTAGTGCAACATTTTCATATGCAGAGTTCTAGCTACAAGGCAAAAGAGTCCAACTTGTCTATATACACAGAGGTAGCTACATGGCAGGGTAGTGCAAAATTTTCATATACAGAGTTCTACCTACAAGGCAGATGAGTTCAACTTGTCTATATACTGAGAGTTCAACTTGTCTATATACTTCATGGCAGACAAGTCCAATATGTTCATATACAGAAAGGTAGCTACTTGGCAGGGTAGTGCAACATTTCCATAAACAGTGTTCGATGGACACATCTACATGGCAGATGTGTCCATTGTGTCCATATAGAGAGAGGTAGCTACATGGCAGGGTAGTGTCACATTTCCATGTACAGAGTTCTAGCTACAAGGCAGATGAGACCAACTTGTCTATGTACAGAGAGCTAGCTATATGGCAGAGTAGTGAAACATTTCCATATACAGAGTTTTAACTACATGGCAGATGTGTCTAACGTGTCCATATACTGAGAACTAGCTACATGGCAAAATAGTCCAAAATATCTATGCACAGAGAGCTAACTAAATGTCATATGAGTCCAAAATGTCCATATACAGAGATCTAGCTACATGGAAGTTTAGTGCATCATATCCATATACAGAGTTCAAGCTACATCTCAGATGAGGCCAAGTGTTCATATACTGAGAGATAGCTACATGGCAGACAAGTCCAATATGTTCATATACAGAGAGCTAGCTACTTGGCAGGGTAGTGCAACATTTCCATATACAGTGTTCTAGCTACATGGCAGATGAGTCTAACATGTTCATATACTAAGAGCTAGCTACATGGCAAATCAGGCCAAAATGTCCATATACAGAAAGCTACCTACATGACAGAATAGACCAACATATCCATATAAAGAATACTAACTACCTGGCTAATGAGTCCAACATGTCCATATACAGAGAGCTACCTACATGGAAGACAAGTCTAATATGTTCATATACAGAGAGTGAGCTACTTGGCAGGGTAGTGCACCATTTCCGTAAACAGTGTTCAAGCTACATGGCAGATGTGTCCAACATGTTCATATACATTGAGCTAGCTAGATGGCAGGGTAGTGCAACATTTCCATATACAGAGTTCTAGCTACATGGCAGATATTCCCAACGTGTTCATATACTGAGAGTTAGCTACATGGCAGAGTAGTCCAACATGTACATATACAGAGTTTTAGCTTCATTGCAGATGGGTCCAATGTGTCCATATAATGAGAGCTTGCTACATGTAAGACAAATCTAATATGCTCATATACAGGATACTAGGTACATGGCAGATGTGTTCAACATGTCCATATACTGATTGCTAGCTACATGGCAGACAAGTACAATATGTTCATATACAGAGAGCTAGCCAAATGGCAGCGTAGTGCAACATTTCCGTATACAGAGTTCTAGCTACATGGCAGATGTGTCCAACGTGTCCATAAACTGAGAGCTAGCTACATGGCAGATCAGTCCAACATGTCCATATACAGGGTACTAGTTACATGGCAGGTGTTTCCAATGTGTCCATATACTGAGAGCTAGCTACATGGCAGACAAGTCCAAAGTGTCAATATACAGAGAGCTCACTACATGGCAGAATTGTGCAACATTTCCTTATACAGAGTTCTAGCTACATGGCAGAGATGTTAAACATGTCCATATACTGAGAGCACCCAACATGGCTGATCAGTCCAAAATATCCATGCTCAGAGAGCTAGCTACATGGCAGACAAGTCCAAAGTGTCCATATACAGAGAGATAGCTACATAGATGGGTAGTGCAACATTTCCATATAAAGAGTTTTAGCTACAAGGTAGATGAGTCCAACTTGTCTATATACAGAGAGCTAGCTACATGGCAAGGTAGTGCAACATTTCCATATACAGAGTTCTAGCTACAAGGAACATGAGTCTAAAATGTCCATATTCAGAAAGCTAGCTACATGGCAGGTTAGTTCAACATTTCCATATACAGTGTTATAGCTACAAGGCAGATGACTCTAACATGTCCTTATACAGAGAGCTAGCTACATGGTAGGGTAGTGCAACATTTTCATATACAGAGTTCTACCTTCGAAGCAGATATAGCCAACATGTCCATATATTTAGAGCTAACTGTATGGCAGATCAGTCAAAAATATCCATGCACAGAGAACTAGCTACATGTCAGACGACTCCAAAATGTCCATATGCAGAGAGCTAGCTACATGGCAGAGAAGTGCATTATTTCCATATACAGAGTTCAAACTACATGGCAGATGAGTCCAAATTGTTCATATACTGAGAGCTGGCTACATGGCAGATGAGTCCAAATTGTTCATATACTGAGAGCTAGCTACATGGCAGCGAAGTCCATCTTGTCCATAAAAAGAGTACTAATTACCTGGCTAATGATTCCAACATGTCCATATACTGAGAGCTAGCTACATGTCAGTTGATTCCAAAATGTCCATATTCAGATAGTCAACAACATGGCAGAGTAGTACAACATTACTATATACTGAGTTCAAGCTACATGGCAGAGGAGTCCAAAGTGTTCATATACTGAGAGCTAGCTGCATGGCAGAGTAGTCCAACATGTCCGGAAATAGAGTACTATCTACCTAGCTAATGAGTCCAACATGTCCATATCCTGAGAGCTAGCTACATGACAGACAATTCCAATATGATCATATACAGAAAGCTACATACTTGGCAGATCAGTCCAACATATCCATGTACAGAGAGCTAGCTACATGGCAGACGAGTCCAAAATGTCCATATACAGAGGGCTAGTTACAAGGCAGGCTATTGTAACCTTTCCATATACAGAGTTCTAGCTACAAGGCAGATGAGTCCAACTTGTCTATATACAGAGGGCTAGATACATGGCAGAGTAGTGCAACCTTTCTATAAACAGAGTTCTAGCAACAAGCAGATGAGTACAACTTGTCTATATACAGATAGCTGGCTACATTGCAGAGTAGTGAAACATTTCCATATGCAGAGTTCTAGCTACAAGGCAAATGTGTCCAACCTGTCCATATACTGGGAGCTAGCTACATCCAGAGTAGTGTAACATGTCTATATGCAGGGTACTAGGTACTTTGCAGATGAGTCCAACATGTCCATATACTGAGAGCTAGCTACACGGCAGACAAGTACAATATATACATATACAGAGAGCTAGCTACATGGCAGAGTAGTGCAACATTTTCATATACAGAGTTCTAGCTACATGGCAGATGTGTCCAACGTGTCCATATACTGAGAGGTAGCTACATGACAGAGTAGTCCAAAATGTCCATATACAGTGTACCACCTACATGGCAGATGAGTCCAATATGTCCATATTTTAATATCTAGCTACATGGAAGACAAATCCAATATGTTCATATTCAGAGAGCTAGCTTCATGGCAGGGTAGTGCAACATTTCCATATACAGAGTTCTAGCTACAAAGCAGATGAGTCCATCTTGTCTATACAAAGAGAACTAGTTACATCTCAGAGTAGTGCAGCATTTCCATATGCAGAGTTCTAGTTACATGGCAGATATGTCCAACCTGTCCACATACTGGAGCTACTTACATGGCAGAGTAGTGCAACATGTCCGTATTCACGGTACTAGCTACATGGCAGACAAGTCCAATATGTTCATATACAGAGAGCTAGCTACATGGTAGGGTAGTGCAACATTTCCATATACAGAGTTTTAGCTACAAGGCAAATGATTCCAATCTGACTACATACTGAGAGCTATCTACATGGCAGACAAGTCCAATATGTTCATATACAGAGAGCTACCTACTTTGTAGAACAGTCCAACATATCCAAGTACAAAGAGCTTGCTACATGGCAGACAACTCCAATATATTCATGTATATCCATATACAGAGATTGAGCTATATGGCAGATGTTTCCACCGAGTCCATATACTGAGAGCATCCTACATGGCAGAACAGTCCAAAATATCCATGCACAGAGAGCTAGCTATATGGAAGACAAATCCAAAGTGTCAATATATAGAGAGCTTGATACATGGCAAATCGTGCAACATTTCCTTATACAGAGTTCTAGCTACATGGCAGAGATGTTCAATATGTCCATATACTGAGAGCACTCTACATGGCAGATCAGTCCAAAATATCCATGCACAGAGAGCTAGCTACATGGCAGATGAGTCCAAAGTGTTCATATACAGAGAGCTAGCTACATAGATGGGTAGCGCAACATTTTCATATAAAGAGTTCTAGCTACAAGGTAGTTGAGTCCAACTTGTCTATATACATAGAGTTAGCTACATGGCAGAGCAGTGCAACATATCCATATACAGATATCCAGATACATGGCAGATGTGTCCAACGTGTCCATATACTGAGAGCTACCTACATGGCAGATCAGTCCAACATGTCCATATACAGGGTACTAGTTACATGGCAGGTGTTTCCAACATGTCCATATACTGAGAGCTAGCTACATAGCAGACAAGTCCAATATGTTCATATACAGATAGCTACCTACTTGGTAGATCAGTCCAAAATAACCATGCACAGGGAGCTAGCTACATGGCAGACGAGTCCAAAATAACCAAATACAGAGATCTAGCTACATGGCAGGGGAGTGTAGTATTTACATATAAAGAGTTCTAGCTGCAAGGCAAATGAGTACTACATGTCCAGATACTGAGTGCTAGCTACATGCCAGACAATTCCAAAATGCTCATATACAGAGATATACCTACTTAGCAGATCAGTGCATCATATTTATATACAGAGAGCTAGTTACATGGCAGACGAGTCCAAAATGTCCTTATACAGAGAACTAGCTACATAGCAGAGTAGTGAACATTTCCATATACAGAGTTCTACCTACATGGCAGATGTGTCCAACGTATCCATATACTGAGAGCTACCTAAATGGAAGATCAGTCCAAAATATCCATGCACAGAGAGCTAGATACATGTCAGAGGAGTCGAAAATGTCCATATACAGTGAGCTAGCTACTTGGCAGAGTAGTGCATAATTTCCATATACAGAGTTCAAGATACATGGCAGATGAGTCCAAAAAGTCCATTTACTGAGAGATAACTACATGGCAATGTAGTCCAACATGTCCATATAAAGAGTACTAGCTACCTGGCTAATGAGTCAAACATGTCCATATACTGAGAGCTAGCTACATGGAGGACAACTCCAATATGTTCATATACAGATAGCTACCTACTTGGCTGATCAGTACAATATATCCATGTACAGAGAGCTAGCTACATGGCAGACAAATCCAAAATGTCCATATATAGAGAGCTAGGTTCATAGCAGGATACTGCAACATTTCCATATACAGAGTCCTTATATAGAGAGCTAGCTACATGGCAGATTAGTGCAACATTTCCATATACAGAGTTCTACCTACATGGCAGATGTGTCCTCTGAGTCCATATATTGAGAACTAGCAACATGGCAGGGTAGTGCAACATTTCCATATACAGAGGTCTAGCTACACGGCAGATGAGTCCAACTTGTCAATATACGGAGAGCTAACTACATGGCAGGGTAGTCCAACATGTCCTTATACAGGGTACTAGCTACATAGCAGATGCGTCCAACATGTCCATATACTGAGAGTTAGTTACATGGCACACAAATCCAATATGTTCTTGTACAGAGAGCTAGCTACATAGCAGGGTAGTGCAACATTTCCATATACAGAGTTCTAGCTGCAAGGCAGATGAGTCCAACGGGTCCATATTCTGAGAGCTAGCTACATGGCAGAGTAGTGCAACATATCCATATACAGAGTTTTAGCTACATGGCATATGTGTCCAACATGTCCATATACTGAGAGCTAGCTACATGGCAGAGTATACCAACATGTTCATATACAGGGTACTAGCTACATTGCAGTTGATTCCAACATATCCATACACTGAGAGCTAGTTACATGGCAGACAAGTTCAATATGTTCATGTACAGAGAGCTAGCTATATAGTATGTGAGTGCACCATTTTCATATACAGAGTTCTAGCAACATGGCAGATGTATCCAACGTGCCCGTATACAGAGAGCTAGCTACATGCCAGTGTAGTCCTACATGTCCATATACAGGGTACTAGCTACATGGCAGATGAGTCCAATGTGTCCATTTACTGAAAGCTAGCTACATGGCAGACAATTCCAATATGGTCATATACAGAGAGCTACCTACTTGGCAGATCAGTTCAACATATCCATGTACAGAGAGCTAGCTACAAGTCAGACGAGCCCAAAATGTGCATATAGAGAGCTAGCTACATAGCAGGGTAGTGCAACATTTCCATATACACAGTTCTATCTACAAGGCAGATGAGTCGAACTTGTTTATATACAGAGAACTAGCTACATGGCAAGGTAGTGCAACATTTCCATATATAGAGTTCTATCTACAAGGAACAGGAGTCTAAAATGTCCATATACAGTGAGTTACCTATATGGCAGGTTAGTTCAACATTTCCATATACAGTGGTCTGGCTGCAAGGCACATGAATCCTTATACTGAGAGCCAGCTACATGGCAGACGAGACCAATATGTCCATATACAGAGGTCTAGCTACATGGCAGGGTAGTGCAACATTCCCATATACAAAGTTGTAACAACGAAGCAGATGTATCCAACATGTCCATATATTTAGAGCTAACTTTATGGCAGATCAGTCCAAAATATCCATGCACAGAGAACTAGCTACATGTTAGATGACTTCAAAATTTCCATATGCAGAGAGCTAGCTACATGGCAGAGCAGTGCATGATTTCCATATACAGTGTTCACGCTACATGGCAGATGAGTCCAAAATGTGCATATACAGAGAGCTAGCTACATGGCAGAGTAGTGCAACATTTCCATTTACACAGTTCTAGCTACATGGCAGATGTGTCCAACGTGTCCGTATACTGAGAGCTATGTACATGGCAGATCAATCCAAAATATCCATGCAGAGAGACCTTGCTACATGTCAGACAAGTCCAAAATGTCCATATACTGAGAGCTAACTAGATGGCAGACAAGTCCAATATGTTCATATACAGAGAGCTACATACTTGGCACATCAGTCCAACATATTCATGTACAGAGAGCAAGCTACATGGCAGACAAGTACAAAATGTACGTATACGGAGAGCTAGTAATGAGTCCAACATGTCCATATACTGAAAGCCAGCTACATGGCAGAATACTCCAACATGTCCATGTACAGGGTACTAGCTACATGGCAGATGCGTCCAACATTTCCATATACCGAGTTCTAGCTACATGGCAGATGTTTCCAACGTGTCCATATTCTGAGAGCTACCTACAAGGCAGATCAGTCCAAAATATCCATGCACAGAGAGCTAGCTAAATGGCAGAAAAGTCCAAAATGTCCATATACAGAGAGCTAGCTACATGGCAGAGTAGTCCACCATTTCCATATACAGTGTTCTAGCTACAAGCCAGATGTGTCCAACATGTCCATATACTGAGAGATAGCTACATGGCAGAGTAGTGCAACATTTCCATATACAGTGTTCTAGCTACATGGCAGATATGTCCATATACTGAGAGCTATCTACATGGAAGATCAGTCCAAATTATCCATGCACAGAGAGCTAGCTACATATCAAACGAGTCCAAAATGTCCATATACAGAGAGCTAGTTACATGGCAGAGTAGTGCATCATTTCCATATAAAGAGTTCAAGCTAAATGGCAGACTAGTCCAAAATGTCCATATACAGGGTTGTAGCTACCTTGCAGATGAGTCCAACATTTCCATATACTGAGAGCTAGTTACATGGCAGATAAGCCCAATATGTTCATGTACAGAGAGATAGCTACATGGTATGCTAGTGCAACATTTCCATATACAGAGTTTTAGCTACATGACAGATGTATCCAATGTGCCAATATACTGAGAGCTATCTACATGGCAGAGTAGCCCAACATGTCCATATTCAGGGTACTAGCTACATGGCAGATGAGTCCAATGTGTCCATATACTGAGAGCTAGCTACATGGCAGACAAGTCCAATATGTTCATATACAGAGAGCTACCTACTTGGAAGATCAATCCAACATATCCATGTACAGAGAGCTAGCTACATGTCAGATGAGTCCAAAATGTTAATATACAGAGAGATAGCTACATGACAGTGTAGTGCAACATTTCCATATACAGAGTTCTAGCTACACGGCAAATGAGTCCAATTTGTCTATATACAGAGAACTAGCTAAATGGCATGGTAGTGCAACATTTCCATATAATGAGAGCTAGTTACATGGCAGACAAATCCAATATATTCATATACAGAGAGCTACCTGCTTTGCAGATCAGTTGAACATATCCATGTACAGAGAGCTAGCTACATGGCAGACGAGTCCAAAATATCTATATAGAGAAAGCTAGCTACATGGCAGATTAATCCAACATTTCCATATACGGAGTTCTAGCTACATGGTAGAGGTGTCCAACGTGTCCATATACTGAGAGTTACCTACATGGCAAATCAGTCTAACATGTCCATATACAGGGAACTAGCTACATGGCAGATGAATCCGGCATGTCCATATACTGAGAGAAAGCTACATGTCAGATGAGTCCAAAATGTCTGTATACAGAGAGCTAGCTATATGGCAGAGTAGTGCAACATTTCCATATACAGTGTTCTAGCTACATTGCAGATGTGTCCAACATGTCCATATAATGAGAGCTACCTGCATGGAAGATAAGTCCAAAATGTCCATGCACAGAGAGCTAGCTACATGCAGACGAGTCCAAAATGCACAGACCTAGCTATATGGTAGAGTAGTGCATCATTTCCTTAAAAAGAGTTCAAGCTACAAGGCAGACAAGTCCAAAATATCCACATACAGGGTTGTAGCTACCTGGCAGATGAGTCCAACATTTCCATACACTGAGAGCTAGTTACATGGCAGATAAGTCCAATATGTTCATGTACAGAGAGCTACCTACATGGTATGGTAGTGCAACATTTCCATATACATAGTTTTAGCTACATGACAGAGGTGTGCAACGTGCCCATATACTGAGAGCTAGCTACATGGCAGAGTATTCCAACATGTCCATATACTGAGAGCTAGCAACATGGCAGATGAATCCAATATGTTCTTATACTGAGAGCTAGCTAAATAGCAGATCAGTTCAAAGTGTTCATATACTGAGAGCTAGCTACATGGCACAGTAGTCCAACATGTGCATATAAAGAGTACTAGCTACCTGGCTATTGAGTCCAACATGTCCATATACTGAGAGCTAGCTACATAGCTGACAATTCCAATATGTTTATATACAGAGAGCTACCTACTTTGCAAATCAGTCAAACATATACATGTACAGAGAGCTAGCTACATGGCAGATGAGTCCAAAATGTCTATATAGAGAGAGCTAGCTACATGGCAGATGAGTTCAACATGGCCATATACTGAGAGATAGCTACATGTCAGATGAGTCCAAAATGTCCATATACGGAAAACTAGCTGCATGGCAGAGTAGTGTAACATGTCCATATACAGAGTTCAAGCTACATGGCAGATGAGTCCAAAATGTCCATATACAGATAGCTAGCTACATGGCAGAGTAGTGCAACATTTCCATATGCAGAGTTCTAACAACATGGAAGATGTTTCCAATGTGCCCATATACTAAGAGCTACCTACATGGCACATCAGTCCAA
>NW_006408969.1:133156-138696 GCF_000296735.1 Chrysochloris asiatica
AGCTACATGGCAGACAAGTCCAATATGTTCATATACAGAGAGCTACCTACTTGGCAGATCTGTCCAACATATCCATGTACAGAGCGCTAGCTACATGTCAGACGAGTCCAAAATGTCCATATACAGAGCGCAAGCTACATGGCAGTGTAGTGCAACATTTCCATATACAGAATTCTAGCTACAAGGCAGATACGTTCAACTTGTCTATATACAGAGAACTAGCTAAATGGTATGGTAGAGAAACATTTTCATATACAGAGTTCTAGCTACAAGGCAGATGAGTCCAACTTGTCTTAAAACAGAGAACTAATTAAATCGCAGGGTAGTCCAACATGTCCATATACAGGGTACTAGCTACATGGCAGATCAGTCCAACATATCCATGTACAGAGAGCTAGCTACATGGCAGATCACTCAAAAATGTCTATATAGAGAGAGCTAGCTACATGTCAGAGTAGTCCACCATTAACATATTTAGAGTTCTAGCTACATGACAGAGTTGTCCAACGCGTCCATATACTGAGAGCTACCTTCATGGAAAATCTGTCCAACATGCCCATACACAGAGAACAAGCTACATGGCAGATGAGTCCAACGTATCCATATACTGAGAGATAGCTATATATCACATGAGTCCAAAATGTCCGTATACAGAGAGCTAGCTACATGGCAGAGTAGTGCAACATTAACATATACAGAGTTATAATAACATGGAAGATGTTTCCTACGTGTCCATATACTGAGAGCTACCTACATGGCAGATCAGTCCAAAATATCCATTCACAGAGAGCAAGCTACATGGCAGAAGAGTCCTAAAAGTTCATATACTGATAGCTAGCTACATGGAAGATGTTTCCAATGTGTCCATATAATGAAAGCTACCTACATGGCAGATCAGTCCAAAATATCCATGCACAGAGAGCTAGCTACATGGAATGGTAGTGCAACATTTCCAAATACAGAGTTAGCTTCATGGCAGATGAGTCCAAAATGTCCACATACAGATAGCTAGGTACATGGAAGAATAGTTCAGCATTTCCATATACCAACTTCCAGCTACATGGCAGATGTTTCCAACGTGTCCATATACTGAGAGCTACCTACATGGTAGATCAGTCCTAAATATCCATGCACAGAGAGTTAGCTTCATGGTATGGTAGTGCAACATTTCCAGATACAGAGTTGTAGCTACATGACAGAGGTGTTCAACGTGCCCATATACTGAGAGCTAGCTACAAGGCAGAGTAGTGCATCATTTCGTTATAAAGAGTTCAAGCTACATGGCAGACGAGTCCAAAATGTCCATATACAGTGATGTAGCTACCTTGAGGAGAGCCCAACATTTCCATACACCGAAAGCTAGTTACATGGCAGACAAGTCCAATATGTTCATGTACAGAGAGCTAGCTACATGGTGTGGTAGTGCAACATTTCCATATACAGAGTTCTAGCTACATGACAGATGTGTCCAATGTGTCCATATACTGAGAGCTAGATACATAGCAGAGCAGTCCAACATGTCCATATACAGGGTACTAGCTACATGGCAGATGAGTCCAACATGACCATATACTGAGAGCTAGCTACATAGCAGAGCAGTCCAACATGTCCATATACAGGGTACTAGCTACATGGCAGATGAGTCCAACATGACCATATACTGAGAGCTAGCTACTTAGCAGATCAGTCCAATATGTTCATATACAGAGAGCTACCTACTTGGAAGATCAATCCAACATATCCATGCACAGAGAGCTAGCTACATGTCAAATGAGTCCAAAATGGAAATATACAGAGAGATTGCTACATGGCACTGTAGTGCAACATTTCCATATACAGATTTCTAGCTACAAGGCAGATGAGTCCAACTTGTCTATATACAAAGAACTACCTAAATGGCACGGTAGTGCAACATTTATATATACAGAGTTGTAGCTACAAGGCATATGAGTCCAACTTGTCTTAAAACAGAGAACTAACCAAATGGCAGGGTAGTCCAACATGTCCATATACAGGGTACTAGCTACATGGCAGATGAGTCAAAATGTCCATATACAGAGAGCTAGTGGCATGGCAGAGTAGTGTAACATTTCCATACACAGAGTTCAAGCTACATGGCAGACAAGTCCAAAATGTCCATATACAGAGAGCTAGCTACATGGCAGAGTTGTGCAACATTTCCATATACAGAGTTCTAGCTACATGGCAGATGTGTCAAACGTGTCCATATAATGAGAGCTACCTACATGGAAGATCAGTCCAAAATATCCATGCACAGAGAACTACCTACATGGCAGACAACTCCAAAATGTCCATATACAGAGAGCTAGCTACATGGCAGAGTAGTGCATCATTTCCATATAAAGAGTTCAAGCTACATGGCAGACAAGTTCAAAATGTCCATATACAGGGTTGTAGCTACCTGGCAAAAGGAGTCCAACATTTTCATACACTGAGAGCTAGTTACATGGCAGGCACGCCCAATATGTTCATGTACAGAGAGCTAGCTACATGGTATGGTAGTGCAACACTTCTATATACAGAGTTCAAGCTACATGACAGATGAGTCAAATATGTCCATATACAGATTACTAGCTACATGGCAGAGTAGTGCAACATTTCCATATACAAAGATCTAACAACATGGCAGATGTTTCCAATGTGTCAATATAGTGAGATCTACCTATATGGCACATCAGTCCAAAATATCCATGCACAGAGAGCTAGCTACATGGCAGATGAGTCCAAAATGTCCATATACAGGTAGCTAGCTACTTGGAAGAATAGTGCAAGTTTTCCAAATACAGAGTTCTAGCTACAAGGCAGATGTGTCCAACGTGTCCATATACTGAGAGCCAGCTACAGGGCAGAGTATTGCAACATTTCCATATACAGAGTTCTAGCTAAATAGCAGATGAGTCCAAAGTGTCCATATAATGAGAGCTAGCTACATGACAGAGTAGGGCATAATTTCCATATAAGGAGTTCAATCTACATGGCAGATGAGGCCAAAATGTCCATATACAAGGTGGTAGCTAACTGGCAGATGAGTCCAACATTTCCAAACACTGAGACCTAGTTACAAGGCAGATAAGTCCAATATGTTTATGTACAGAAAGCTATATAAATGGTATGGTAGTGCAACATTTCCATATTCAGAATTCTAGCTACATGACAGATGTGTCCAATGTGCCCATATACTGAGAGCTAGCTACATGGCAGAGTACTCCAACATGTCCATATACAGGGTACTAACTACATGGCAGACAAGTCCAACATTCCCATATAAATAGTTCTAGCTACAAGGCAGATGAGTCCAACTTGTCTATATACAGAGAGCTAGCTAAATAGCAGAGTAGTGCAACATTTCCATATACAGAGTTCTAGCTACAAGGCAGATGAGTCCAACATGTCCATATTCTGAGAGCTAGCTACATGGCAGAGTAGTGCAACATTTCCACATACAGAGGTATAGCTACATGGCAGATGTGTCCAATGTGTCCATAAACTGACAGCTAGCTACATGGCAGAGTAGCACAACCTGTTCATATAGAGGGTACTAACTACATGGCAGATGAGTCCAAAATGTCCAAATACTTAGAGCTAGCTACATGGCAAAAAAGTTCAATATGTTCATATAAAGTGAGCTACCTACTTGGCATATGAGTTCAACATATCCATGTATAGAGAGCTAGCTACATGGCAGGGTAGTGCAACATTTCCATATACAAAGTTCTAGCTACATGGCAGATGTGTGCTAGGTGTCCATATACTGAGAGCTAACTACATGGCAGATGAGTCCAACGTATCCATGTACAGAGACCTAGTTACATGGCAGACGAGTCCAAAATGTCCATATACAGAGAGGTAGCTACATGGCAGCGTAGTGCATAATTTAGATATACAGTGTTCAATCTGCAAGGCAGATGACTCCAAATTGTCTATATAAAGAGTGCTAGTTACAGGGCAGAGTACTGCAAAATTTCCATATACAGAGTTCTCGGTACATGGCAGATGTGTCCAACGTGTCCATATACTAAGTGCTAGATACATGGCAGTGTAGGCCAACATGTCCATATACAGAGTTCAAACTTCATGACAGATGATTCCAAAGAGTTCATATACTGAGAGCTGGCTACATGGCAGAGTCGTCCAACATGTCCCTATAAAGAGTACTGGCTACCCGGATAATGAGTCCAACATGCCCATATACTGACAGCTAGCTAAATGTCAAAGTACTCCAACATGTCCATATACAAGGTACTAACTACATGTCAAACAAGTCCAACATTCCCATATACATAGTTCTAGGTACAAGGCAGATTTGTCCAACTTGTTTATATACAGAGAGCCAGCTACACAGCAGAGTAGTGTAACATTTCCATATACAGAGTTTTAGCGACAAGGCAGATGAGTCCAACATGTCCATATTCTGAGAGGTAGCTACATGGCAGAGTAGTGCAACATTTCCATATACAGTGTTTTAGCTACTTGGCAGATGTGTCCTTGTGTCCATATACTGAGAGCTAGCTACATGGCAGAGTAATCCAACCTGTCCATATAGAGGGTACTACCTACATGGCAGATGAGTCCAAAATGTCCATACATTTAGAGCTAGCTACATGGCAGACAAGTCCAATATGTTCATATATAGTGAGCTACGTACTTGGCAGATGTGTTCAACATATCCATGTACAGAGAACTAGCTACATGGCAGGGTAGTGCAACATTTCCATATACGGAGTTCTAGCTACAAGACAGAAGAGTCAAACTTGTCTATATACTGACAGCTAGCTACATGGCAGAAAAATCCTATATGTTCATATACAGAGAGCTAACTACTTGGCAGATCAATCCAACATATCCATGTACAGAGAGCTAGCTACATGGCAGAGTAGTCCAACATTTCCATATACAGAGTTCTAAGTACATATCAGAGGTGTCCAACGCATACATATACTGAGAGCTACATATAAGGAAAATCAGTCCAACATGTCCATATACAGGGTAACAGCTACAGGGCAGATGAGTCCAACATGACCATATACTGAGAGCTAGCTACATGGCAGAGTAGTGCAACATTTCCATATACAGAGTTCTAGCTACAAGGCATATCAGTCCAACATGTCCATATACTGAAAGCTAGCTACTTCTCAGAAAACTCCAATATGTCATATACAGAGAGGTACCTACTTGGCAGATCAGTCCAACATATCCATGTATAGAGAGCTAGCTACATGGCAGGATAGTGTAACGTTTCCATATACAGAGTTCTAGCTAAAAGGCATGTGAGTCCAACTTGTCTGTATACAGAGAGCTAGATACATGGTAGAGTAGTGCAACATTTCCATATACAGAGTTATATGGCAGATATGTCCAACGTGTCCATATACTGAGAGCTAGTTACATGGCAGGGTAATCCAACATGTCTATATAAAGGGTACTACCAACTTCTTCAGTCTGAAATCGATCAAACATGCAATCAAGATGTATTGCTCATTACTGGTGACTGGAATGCAAAAGTAGGGAGCAAAGAGGAG